>NW_012148730.1:7581548-7582239 GCF_000956105.1 Propithecus coquereli
CATATTTGTTTTATTTAGTGTCTAAATATTTTTAGCTCTTCCCTATAGCAGAATAATTCTTAAAGGATATATTTGCTAGCATTTTGATCCTTCAAAAAACAGTGCATATTCAAATGCAATGAAGAGCTTAAAATCTGTTGAGCAATGGAATTATTACTGGAATAAATGCCCAGACCCAGAGATGACTCACTTCAAGGGAAAATGACTTTGAAATCATGAGTCATTATGTTTCTTTTAAAATCAGTTAAATTTTAGTTTTTATGTAACTATTTATGGAAAGTAGCCTGGGAAGGGCTACATGTGCTAGGAGCAAATCTAAGTGACTTTGGAAGGCTTTCTTAAGCCTTCTGAGCAACAAGCTCCTAATTTTTCAAATGAGAATGATGATATCTAATTTGCAAGGTTCTTCTCTTTGAAGAACAGTGAGATATGTAAAACACCTGGCACACAGCTAGTAAGCCAAATATTTCTACTTAAGCAACTGCATCAATGGTGATGGCATTTGCTGAAATGGGAAAAATGGAATGAGAATCAGGTTTCATTATTAAAAACAAGAGGTACAACCCTGTATGTGTTAAATTTAATGTATTCATGAAACAACAAATCAAGATAAATAAGTGATTTGGTATAAAAAGAGTTGAGGTTGGGCCTGGAATTATCTATTAATATTAATCATTAAACATCAACAAGC
>NW_012148730.1:7584239-7590217 GCF_000956105.1 Propithecus coquereli
TATAATCACCAGTGTCCTTATAAGAGGGAAATAACTATGCCATAGCAGAGGAGAAGGTGATATAACCTCAGAAACAGAGATTGGAGCCAACAAGCAAGGAATGCTGGAAGCCCCCAGAAGTGGAAGACGCAAGGAAAATACTTTTTCAATTGCATGAAGAAGGAACGTATCCTGTTGAGACTTTGACCTTACCCTGGCAAAATTGATTTCAGATTGCTGATCCCCAGAACTATAACAAAATACATTTGTATTGTTTTAAGGCATTGAATTTGTGGTAATTTGTTGCAGCAGCAATAGAAAACTAATACAAGTTTTCTTAGCTGTTCTCTCATTATACCATGTTTCTCTTAAATTCTTTGAACATTTTACAAGTATTCCTCTGTGAAATCCACAACCTGAGGGCACATGGAGTCACTGTCTATGGACTGCTATTTTCCTGATTATAAGTGATAACTTCTGTTATCTTTTCATGTCTAGTATGTTTGGTAGAAAATTGAACATTGCAGCGATCACGTCAATTACTCTGGAATCTATTTCTCTCTGCATTGTTGGATTATTGTTCTACAAGGCAGTGAGTTTGAATGGTCTCAGACTACAAAATCTATTTCTCCTGTCACGTGCAAGAGCTGATGTCTCTCTTCAGCTAACTTGACTTCCTTTGAGGCCTCTCTTTGTGGGGACTGCCACTGCAACTTCTCAATCTACTAGGAAGTTAAAGATTTGGACAGACTTTCAGACATGTGGACTCAGCCTTTGTGTAGTTTCCTTCCTGCTGTGTTTTCTCTTATATCCCAGGTCCTTTGCAAGAACTAAGAGCAGCCCTCTGACACTTCGATCCAGGAAGAATTCCATGTGTTGCCACCTGAACGGTGTATGAGTTTATGCGTACTTTTCAACCAGGCTCCTGAGGTCTCTCATATAACATGAAAATTTAACAATCAGCCAGGAATTGGCATAGAATTTATATGCAGATTTTGAATCTCAAACTGAGACTCTCTTACTTCTAGAATGTTCCCTTTAAATATTCAATGTTTCCGCTGTTCTGAACTATATCATCAGCCCCCAGAGCCTGTAATATTACAGTTTTCCACCTGAGGAAGCTCAGTACATAACACACAGTTCTTACCTGATAGGCTCGAAGTATTTCAACACTTAATTCTTTTAATATTCTGTCCTCTCATCGGTCATTTTCCAGGTCCTTCAAATATCTCTTTTCAATATTTTTTTCTAATTTTAATTGTCTTCTACAGAAGTAAGCCCTCATTATCTTCCATGCCCAGATAATTTCTACCAACTTTTATAAATGTATTTGATGGTATTGCTGACATAAATTTAAAAAGGAGGTCATATCTTTGAAGATTGATAAGGTTATCATTATCTTTATACCAGAATGTTATTAAAACGAAGTTAGTCATCTTAAACACGTAAAGATATGACCATGTTTGACAACTAGTGTAACTTATTTACCAGTATAAAATTTATGGAAACTTTTAAAAATATTTCATCTATTCTGAGGGAAAAATAACTGTACTGAGATAAAATAAAACACAGTAGATTTTGACCAAGAAAAACAACACTTAAAACCCTATTATTATTTTTATACTACTGCCAGTTAGATTTTCCAACTAATTTTTAAGAAATGTAGATTTTCTTTACAAAAAACAATCGCCAATAGGAAGGTTACAAAATTAACCCATCCACAGGAACTTAATCTATTTAGTATCCCCAGACTCACTCATTCGGTTGATTATTCTCAGTCAAAAGTTACAATGGGACAACTTCCCACTAGCATCCAGATGTGATGATTATATTTATCTTTTTTACAACTAACTGCATAGCATACTTTTTACTTTCCTACTGTTAATTCAAAAATTTTCAAGCTGTGGCATGCTGAATGCCTTGGAGAGTGACGTGATGTTAATAGTACTAAAGATACATTTCTGGACTTCTAGTATTTATCCAAATTAATATGGTTCAATAAGTCACTTAGATCCTACACATCAGCACAGGGTATTACGTATTTCAAAAAGAACAGATTTCCTAGATTCAGGTAATTAAACAATAATTTAGAAAGAACACTGAAAATAAATCAAAGCAATGTCTTTATACTCCAGGACACAGAAAACTTAGGTAAATGAAGGAGATATGACATTTAATGTATCCCATGATGGATAAGCAATAACTTCAGTCAATTATAATTAAAGTCATATGGGTAAACTTATAATAATTTTGGTATCTTTAGTCATACCTCTTAACAAAAAAAGGTAGATAGAGTTCTATTAAAAAATAAGAAAATAGCTTACATATTTTTGTCACAACCCCAAATAGACACACATTTTTTTTTCAATTATTGTGTCTGAGTCTAAAAAGGAGATAGAATAAAGTAATGCAATTGACTGATGTCTTTGAGGCTCAAATTCCTATTAAGAATGAAAATCAGTAAACTACTGCTCCTCTTCTTCCAGTTTTAAACTCTCATTTTGATCCTTTTAGTTCATGAAACACTATGCAACTCTAAATCCAAAATGTAGAAAGTACAAAATGATCATGTTGTAAAAAGTTCTTTGGTCTCAAAACTTTACATACTTGATTTCTTTTTTTAGTAAATCCACTGTGAATTCCATATCATTAAGTCCAGATTTATGGCACCTATAAAAATGATTTTACCAATTAAATACATATAATTTTAACCAAGTAGCAATAGATTAGAAAGTAATCAAGCACTTTATGCCTATATGCATATTGTAAGTGGAGTTACTTATAATAACATTTCTGTATTTAGAATACATGGAGAAATTTACCATTATACAATGGTAGCTCAATGAACTAATATCCATTAATTGAATATACAACACTACACATACATTTAAACAGGATAAGGTTGCCATTATTTTTAGGTCTGCTTATGTCAACACTGTTTTGCTATTCCTTTTTAATCTTTATCTAATATTTTGATAAATAGTCTAAAAATTCTAATATTGTTTAAAGCTTCATATAGATTCCCCACTGCCCCTCTTACTTTTTCTGCTCTCAAAGTCAATCTCTTTCAAATTATACTGCTCTTTCAACTAGTATTTTCCTCCGTATTCTAGATACTTTTGTTCTCTTGACTCAATTTTATATATAACATTTTTCTTATTATGATAGCAATGAGGATATAAGCTCAAATAGAATGAATCCACTGATTTTCATTTTTATTAAAGTGTGGGGCACAAAAGGAGTTATTATAGAATCTCTGTCCTTACATATTGTCAAGGGGGGTTGGAGGTGCTAGGAGTTCACTCTTGGTCTTCAATATAAGGCATTTAGTTATTCTGTCAGTTAGGTTCTGTGCGGGTAATATAAACCTGTTCATAAGTAGGAAAGGATTTACAGAGATTAGGTACTTAAAATTGTGCTTCAAGTTAGGGGTCAGACTGATATTTTGGATGGATTAGTTCAAGAGCACATGATGATACCTGCAATATGTATCAGAAAGTCTCCGCTGCTGTCACAACCAATTTGCACATATATGGTGGTGGTGATTAGATGCTCTGTCCCCAGATCAGGGTGCCACAACATAGTCTTCCCAATTATATTTTACAGTTAGTGCTATCTATATAGCATCAACACCAGACATAAAACTCCCACCTAATTTCCACTTCCCAAAATTTAGTAAATTTTGAAGGTAAATTTTATTCCACAATCTTATCTCCAAGGGAGTTTGGGAAAGGTGATTTTTAATTGTATGAAAAGAGAATAAATACACAGTGTTTTACACAGGTAAAATTGCTTAGGTAATTTTTCCTATCAAAAAACCCAAGTTATCATTATTTATTGATCTTTTCTCTTGAGCAATTAAGAACATACAGAAAAGCTTCGAAATAGGCATTTAAGATTTGATTTTACCATAGTATTACATGTGAATATCACACTATTATAATCAGCATAGTAGTTTGAATTTTATTTTGAGTGGATTGTCTTCACAAGAGATTAATCTTTATTAAATAAAAGTATGATGCTTTTTATGCATTTCTAGGTTACTATAAGATAAAATTAAAATCAATTTCCTTCACATCTCTTCATAATTATATTATCCCTGAAATTTCAAATTGATAAACCAATGATTGCATCTTTTCCTGATTTCTCTAACCATTTGCTAATTACACTTTACATTAGTGGAACAAATATCAATCCAAATAGTCAAAATGACATTTGATTTAATTGATGGGGTAAAAATATTATTTTGCTTCTGGATTGCAGTCCCTTTACACGGCAAAACTTTCTTCCTCCCGGTATGTTTGAGCTCTAGGCATTATTTAGAGTCATATAATCATTACGTAAAGAATACATACTATAAGTTTTTAAATTATGAAAGATAACTCAGAAGAAAGAAGTCTGTCATAGTGTCTCATGGTCTTTCTGATATAATTGGTTCATTTTTAATAAGTTAAAGTTCAATTAACTTTAATTCCAAATTTTATCAGATATGCTCCAATTGTCTCATTAAGAATTGTTTGAATTTTTAGGCTGCTATATAGAGATCAAAATTTTATGCACTAATAGAAGAAGGAGGTTAATTATATAAATATCTTTGATGCAGTGAAACGAATCACAGTGTTTAAATCAGTATTTTTTTTCAAAGCTGTCTTTAATTATTTCATCTAGTAGGCAGAATTTACCACTCAATTTGAAATTCAGAGTTTGCCATTTTACAAGTGGCATATTTACCCCTTCCTAAAACTTTAATCGTAGGGTTTAACTCTTAAAGAATTTTGGATTACAAGTATCAAACTTATCCCCAAATCATTTTATTGCCTATTGTTTCCCTTTAATTTAATTGGATTCTCTTGAGTTTAATTAAGCTTAAAGCATAGTGATTATAGAAAGACTATACTTGTTTAAAGCACACATTCTCCCAAGTGGTCTTTTCAAATTCCCCAACTTTATTTAGTGGATATTCAATCACGTTACTCATTACTGAAAGAAAACAGCTCAAAGCACATTCCCTACTGATGGTTGGTTAATACTATCATCCTATTATATATATGTGTATATATATATAGAGAGAGAGAGAGAGAGAAAGAGAGAGAAAAGCACATGTAATCTAAGAAATTAGTAAGGCTAACAAGGTAATTATTATTCTATATTAGAATATGCAGTAATATCCTACTCATCTTGCACCTATATTCATGTCCAAGCATAAAATCTATTTAATTGCTAGTATACTTCCAGAAAATCGACCCCAAGCAAATAAATTGAAATAATCTAAAGAGTCTACAAAATTATAATTATTTTATAAAGAATCTACATCCAATGAGACTTTTAAAATATATATAGACAAAGCATATGAAATAACTTCGCATAACAGGCAGCATAAAATAGTGGTCACTGAGATAGGGGAACAAAACAGGTGAAGTCTATGATTACTGTAGCCTACTTTTCAAAGGGAGCTTCTAGCCTAAGGCAAAGGGAGGTGGCACTAAAGCCAACCCCTCATGATCTCCCAGAGTTGAGAAGATAAAGCTTAGAATAAGGACAGGGGAAATAGAGGTTATTAAAAAGAAGGTGGAACAAAATTAGACTTAGACAAAAGGCTGTTCTGCTCTTGCCTAACAAAGCTTAAAAGCAAGCCTTGAAAGGATCAGAGTGTTTCTATGTGATTTATTGCATCTCAGAACAAAGCTCAAAAAGATTTATAGGAAAACAAAAATAATCAGCATCCAAAAGTTGAAATTCACAATACCTGGCATCCAACCAAAATTGCCAAGCATACAAACAATTTGGAAAAAAGTGACACATATTGAGAAAAATTATTCCATAGAAACAGATCTAGAAATAACAAGTATAGAAAAAATCAACAAGTTAAGTAGGGCCGTGGAAGATATGAAAGACACTCAAATCGAATACCTATAGATAAATAATCCAATGTGAGGTAAAATATACATTGGATGGGATTACCATCAGATACTAAACTGGAAGAACTAGCAGTGGAAACT
>NW_012148730.1:7591057-7592325 GCF_000956105.1 Propithecus coquereli
ATCAAAATTGTTTTTAAGATATGCACCTGATCAAAAAAGGTAAAATTTGGGTAAATAGAAATGTTCATTTATTGTAAAACTATGAATGATAATACTAATTAGAACACAAAATTATACACTGAGTCAGATATACTACTCAATACTATTCAATAAAAACACAGACATTTCATTTAGTCATTTATTCTTTCAAAAATGTTGGTAATGGTGAATAAAAGAAAAATAATATGCAGGTGAATAAAAGAAGAATAAATATTTCTCCTTCATTTTAGCCAGAGGAGATAGAATAAATTTCAATAAACTCACGTTATAGATAAGAAACAATTTGTTGGTAAGTGCTAAGGAGAGAAACGGAACATGGTAATGGCTGTAAGAAATGAGATGCATACGATAGTCAGGGGAGGCCTCTATGGAGAGGCACCATTTGGGCAGAGACCTGAAGGAAATGTAGGGAGAAGCTTTGCAGAAATAAGACGAATATTTCGAACAAAAGAAATGTTTAAATGCATAGGTCCTTAAGCATGAGTGATTTAACAAATTTTAGAAACAGCAAAAAAATGCAAGATGTTGAGAGAGAGAAGGGGGAGTAAAAGGCGTTGTGGTCAGGGATGCAGGGATGTGGTGGCTTGGGGAGGGCAGGGAGGAACGCCACAGGATATACTGACCATTATAAAGACTTTGAGCTTTACTTTGAGTAAAACGGATCGTATTTGAACACTTTTGATCAGAGTTACCACAATCTAATTTGAGTGCAATAAATCACTTTTTTAATACTGGCAGGGAAGATATCTGAATGCTTACATAGAATACTCTGGGGACCGTTCCTGGCTCTAGAATGCAATCCAGGCCAGGGTGGCAGGAGCTGTGGTGAACAGTGCCCTCTCTGCCAAAGCTTTCACCTGGTACAAACGGATCAGAAGTTGGGATGTGGATCATTAAAACTTTGATCGTCTTTTCCATCCACACTCTACTCTCCCCCCAGTTTTCACATTAACAAATCTTACTTTTAAGCCAGAGGGCAGGCGTGCCTGATGATGAAGCCCATAGAAATAAGCTTGACAGGGCACTGAATCAAGAAGAGAAGACAGACGATCAGTATAGAAGAGCAAATGAAAATTATCTGGCATAACTACTATGACTATATGCTCCATGGCAGCAAAACCACGTTTATCATATTCATCATTATATTCTCAGCTCCAAAGGCAATGCACAATAAATAGGCCACATCAAACATCTCTGGTGTCTGTGTGCTTGAAACCATCCTCTTCCCA
>NW_012148730.1:7593303-7593725 GCF_000956105.1 Propithecus coquereli
AAATATGCATATTGCTATTGAACCCCAAGGTAGATTTGGTTCTGACCAGACACAGCCACATACCAACTCAATCTTGGTATTCTACCTATCTTGAATGTTAGTTTCTTTATTTGTAAAGAGAGGAGGGGGGAAAAAAGAAAACTTAATAATCGATACCTCACCAAGTCAGCATTTAGATTAAACTTAATAATGTTTTGATTTCAACTAATATAGTGACTGGTCAATACTAGGTAGCTTATAAATGTGTATTTTATTTCATAATTTCTCCAAATGGAACTTGAATTATATTTCCCTAGATTAATATTTTTCCTATGCTATTTTTAGAAATCTTTCTGTCTAATATTTGTATTATAGTATTACAGGTTTCCTCTTCTCCCTTTTCTAATATAGGCCAAATAGTAACAACTATGCTCATTTTAGTA
>NW_012148730.1:7593775-7595077 GCF_000956105.1 Propithecus coquereli
CACTGAGTCAGATATACTACTCAATACTATTCAATAAAAACACAGACATTTCATTTAGTCATTTATTCTTTCAAAAATGTTGGTAATGGTGAATATTCATTTATTGTAAAACTATGAATGATAATACTAATTAGAACACAAAATTATACACTGAGTCAGATATACTACTCAATACCATTCAATAAAAACACAGACATTTCATTTAGTCATTTATTCTTTCAAAAATGTTGGTAATGGTGAATAAAAGAAAAATAATATGCTGGTGAATAAAAGAAAAATAAATATTTCTCCTTCATTTTAGCCAGAGGAGTTAAAATAAATTTCAATAAACTCATGTTATAGATAAGAAACAATTTGTTGGTAAGTGCTAAGGAGAAAAACAGAGCATGGTAATGGCTGTAAGAAATGAGATGCATAGGATAGTCAGGGGAGGCCTCTGTGGAGAGGCACCATTTGGGCAGAGACCTGAAGGAAATGTAGGGAGAAGCTTTGCAGAAATAAGACGAATATTTTGAACAAAAGAAATGTTTAAATGCATAGGTCCTTAAGCATGAGTGATTTAGCAAATTTTAGAAACAGCAAAAAAATGCAAGATGTTGAGAGAGAGAAGGGGGAGTAAAAGGGGTTGTGGTCAGGGATGCAGGGATGTGGTGGCTTTGGGAGGGCAGGGAGGAACGCCACAGGATATACTGACCATTATAAAGACTTTGAGCTTTATTTTGAGTAAAACGGATAGTATTGGAACACTTTTGATCAGAGTTACCACAATCTAATTTGAGTGCAATAAATCACTTTTTAATACTGCCAGGAAAGATATCTGAATGCTTACATAGAATACTCTGGGGACTGTTCCTGGCTCTAGAATGCAATCCAGGCCAGGGTGTGGCAGGAGCTGTGGTGAACAGTGCCCTCTCTGCCAAAGCTTTCACCTGGTACAAAGGGATCAGAAGTTGGGATGTGGATCATTAAAACTTTGATCGTCTTTTCCATCCACACTCTAGTCTCCTCCCAGTTTTCACATTAACAAATCTTACTTATAAGCCAGAGGGCAAGGGTGCCTGATGATGAACCCCGTAGAAATAAGCTTGGCAGGGCACTGAATCAAGAAGAGAAGACAGACAATCAGTATAGAAGAGCAAATGAAAATTATCTGGCACAACTACTATTGACTATATGCTCCATGGCAGCAAAACCACGTTTATCATACTCATCATTATATTCTCAGCTCCAAAGGCAATGCACAATAAATAGGCCACATCAAACATCTCTGGTGTCTGTGTGCTTGAAACCATCCTCTTCCCA
>NW_012148730.1:7596717-7598714 GCF_000956105.1 Propithecus coquereli
ATTTAAATATATACATCATATGTATTAAGAATTTGCTTCTGAAATTATTACTGAATGACAGTGATTGGTCACAGAATATCTTAGGGTTATCATCCTTCATATTTATTGGTAATTTTTCTGTGATTAATGAAAAATTATCTGTGTGTAGTATTTCAAAACTACATAAGCATATCTCCAAAGTAAGTTATTTAAAATATTACTATCACTACAGAAATCATATATTTGTATAGCTGTCATAAGCTGCCTAATAACACCAGCCTCATTTGTAAAGCTTAAGTATATAATTCTCTTTTTCGCATACAGAGAACTTGGATGTTGAATCGCCTCAACTTTAATAGTCATGCATATTAGGGATTATCATTCTTAATATAAACTTAGGAAAAAGTTAAAGTCAGATACAGAAAATAGAGCAGTAAACCTTTTAGGGCCAAGCACTGTCCCATGTGATTAATCCTAATAACGCTCTCAGGTGGTTACAGTTACTACTCCCGCATTACAGATGAACTCTGACACAGAGAGGCTACACACTTTTCTCAAGGTCACACATTTTTGCTTATTGAATTAAAGCTGCAAACTCATAGAGTCTAGTTTCAGATTCTAGTCTCCTAAATTGAATCATTTTAATATAGCTTAGGGTTTGTCCATGGCCCCCGTACATACACTTATATTGTGTTTCCTTTGCTTGTACTACTAATTTTCACTAAGTAGATGCAGATTAATATGTTTGACTCAAACACTTGTACATTCAATGCATGTAATATAAATGCATTGGGAATCTGGAATCAAATATCCTTTTGGTGACTGTGGTAGTATAGCCAAATGTACAGTAAGGTGAAGGGTGGATAGTGAGTTTGAGGGCAGTTGCTGCAGCGGCTTCAGAGGAAGTGCCTACAGATGTTAGATGTTGGAGACATTGACGCCAAAAGCATTAGCCAGATTTTATTTAGAATCCAGGAATGTATTTCTGGGATGCTTATGCAAAGATATGCCAACTGGGTAAAATACCCTCTTGCAAACTAAACCAGAGATAATTGGAACACCTTTAACTACTTGTTTTGCCAAGGGAACATACCTAAGAAACAAACAAGATGGGGACCTGGCAATTTCCTGTGAGCTACTATTGGGCAACAAGGAAAAAAATTTCAACTATTTGTTCACAGGCCATTAGAATGCTATGGGGTTATTCTTCATGTCATGCTTACCACCAAAAACAAACTTTGCATTTGAGGCATCACTTAACCAAACAAACTTTAGGTGGATTTACTACACTTTTTCATTCTTGGAGTCACTTGGAAAAGAGGGCTGGGAGCTTAGAAATTATGACAGCGAAAAAGAAGGGCCCAGGGACCCAACGCTTTCCTGACCCCACCCAGGTAATTTCATGTCAGACTCTAGAATCTGCACCCTTCCATATAAGACAAATAAATAAATGGACATTGAAAGTGAAAAAGAGTTGGGGTGCAATTATCCCCAAAGGCAAAATACAAGTGACCACTGAATTGAAGTCATTTTATTCCAAACATCTGAGCCCCCTGCTGCCGCAAAGATTAGGTATGCTGAAGCAAAGTTTAGTCGTTAGGTTTGGAAATGTATCCCAATTTTTACGATGTAATTGTTTGCCTGGACTGGTAATGAGATTCAACTAGGTTTATTCTGCTCCTTTCCAGTTTCTCAGAGATGATAATTAGAACAAATCCAATAGGCTTGCTCTTTACTTTTTGCTCTGGTAGACGTTGGATACCTGGGTGATCCTCTTATTTACATTCTATATACCTGAGACTACAAAAAAAATAACGTCTCAGGGAAGGCACAAGTTTCTGGCATTCATTTTCCTGCCTGATGTTACATATATGGGATACTCTTTTGAAAAATTTGCAATAACTATGAAAAGAAATGAAAAATTATAGAGAACATCCCAAGCTACTTATCATATTGTGGGTTATGATCCTGGAAGAACAATATAGAAGAGATTTAGGTGATATTCTACCTTTACATGA
>NW_012148730.1:7608219-7609272 GCF_000956105.1 Propithecus coquereli
TACTGATACATTTTATGTTTAACTATTCCTACAAATTATCTACAGGAAGACAAATATCCCCTACCAATAGTATTTTCTCTTTGAGGTAGATTCTCAATTAGACTGGGAATATAAAATTCCTGGGTCACGGGTAATTTTTTCTTAATCATTATATTTTCAGAGCCATTTAATGACAGACCACACAGGAGGCACAAACACTGTTTAGTGCCTAAGAGAATTTTCCTTACAATTACAAACTTTTCCCCATAATATGCTGAAATAAAAAAAAATAATTACAAACTTTCTTAAAGGAATATACTTGCAATGGTTACACTGCACACAAAAGAATTTGTATCTGAATGAGGAAGCAACATATAATGGAAAGAGCAGATTTCAATACAATTCATTTCACCCAGTGTGGATTGAATCCCACCCTGAGCTTCACATCTAATATTAGAGAGATGGCAGTTAACAAGGTGAACACCCTCCTGGGTTACAATCAAAGATCTGACTTTTTTGGGGTCACTTACTAAATGTGTCCATTTATAAAGGTAATATTCTCCCTGAGTCTCAATTTTCTCTGTAAACTAACAATGTTAACAGAATTCTTATTGTAATTACTGTTTGGAATGAAATTATGTTACAGTGAATTTTAAACTGCAAAACACTATGCAAATGTCAAGAATGCATATGTTAGCAAATTTTTAGAAGGTGTACCAAATATGAAGAGTGGTTTAGAGGTTCATTTTTTTAACCAAATTTTTAAAAGTTACATTCAAATCTAGTCATATGTATATAGTTATTTAGATATGTAAATATTAATTCAAAAGTTTATTTATAATTTGATAGCACATGCGTTACAAAGTACTTTTTTTATTGTCTGGGTAAAGTGAGAAAGACAATTGAAGGAAACTATTAACATAGTAATCATAAATGTATTTTTAAAAATTTTGAAGGGAAAAGGGCTCTCTATTTAAAAAGAAAAACAATTCTTTATCTATCATTCTTTATCATTTTTGTCTCCTTGTAACATATAGACAAGAATTTATTTTCCTGATAAACTCCTATAATTGA
>NW_012148730.1:7609322-7612078 GCF_000956105.1 Propithecus coquereli
TATTTTTAAATACTTTTACCTTACTAGGAACATTATCAGGAGACAAAGAACAATGTAACAATTTTTGGAGCTTTCACTGTTCTATAGTCAGCTTTTGGCTTTGTACTATTTACGGGCACAATTTCCTCACAGCTCTATGCTTCAGTATGGGATGCTTGAAAACTATTGCTTTAATTCTAGGCCTATAATTAGAGTTACTAAGAAAATGTTCTAAAAGGAAGTGTATTTGGAAGAGTATCAGTTATATTTATCAAGGTTATGTATATCAAGACCTATGCAATTCTTCAGGGAGGGCAGATGGAGGCATTTTGGGGTTTTTTGGAAGAACATTTAAAATTCCTTCTATTGCAGAAGAATTAGACAAATGCTATGTTGCCTTTATGCATTAATTCTGACAAAATTAAGAAAACTTAATGAGAAAAACATATCATACATCCTCCCAAAACTTATAATGTTCAGAATGTGTTTAAATTAGAAAATAAAATATCTGCTTATTTATCTGTTGTCCAGAGTGAGCCTTTACTACACAGTGTATCTGAGTTTCTAAAAGTGACAATTTCAGACCTATTTCAATCCCCTTTCAACAATTTCTTTCCATAGAAAATTGGATCATTGGCAGCTCTTTTTCGGAAGCAGGCTTCTGTAAGCATGCACAGAGTCAGCTGTCTTTGGACTCCCAATTGAAGTAGAGTGTAATCAAGCCATTTTGCATCTGTGAATATATTCTGGCACTTTTTCACAGCCACAGTTCTTTGTTTGTCAAATAATCATTTCCCGTAATAAAGGAGTAGGGTGTAAACATGCTTTTCAATAATTTCTCTTTCTTTGAATATCTGATTTTTTCATAATATGAACATGAATTTCTGATGAGTTTTGTAACTGCACAGTGTTATTTCAAATTAGATACTTAAGGAAAGGAAAGTGAAACCTAACAGTTGCATATTGTAAAGTCTTGATTTGATCATCTTTCTGGCACATTTTCTTCTCTTTGACATTTCACTAAGGGGTAGTTCATTCTGTAAAAGGACACTACATTTTCATCTTACCTTTAAAAGTTATAGGTTGCATGAAGTGTTACTTTATGGATGCTACTTATACATCTTAAATATTTTTTCAACTTTAACTTCCTATCACCATTTTCAGAAGAATATGTCATGTTATGTAATTTCTGGCTTACATACCCCAATCAACTTCTTATAAGAAAGAAAATAAAATGCAAGATCTTACCATAACCGACGTAACCAAAACTGTTAGTCTTCCTCTATCCTCATCCTACTGTTCTCTACTTGGACCCCCACGCTTCTGTCACCCTGTCCTTTGCAGGTGCTTTTTGCTCTGCCTGAAATGTCCTCATCTCTGAAATACACATGACTTGCCTCTTGATGTCATTTGGGTTTCAGTTGAAAGGATATCACTTTAGGAAAAATGTCCATCTTTGTGCAATTTAAAAAGGTAGTCGCTATTTTTATCCCCTAGTCTGCTTTATTTTCTTCTTAGCACATGTCATGAGCTGAATTGTGTCTCCTCAAAATTCATATGTTGAAGTTTTAACCCTAAGTACCTGGGAATCTGACTGTGTTTAAAGACAGGGTCTCTAAAGAGGTAAAATATGGCATTAGGGTGCTCCCTAATGCAATATGACTGATGTCCTTATAAGGAGCAGAGATTAGGAGGCTGGGGGGTGGAGGATTGCTTGAGCCCTGGAGTTTGAGGTTTCAGTGAGCTATTATGATGCCACTATACTCTAGCCAGGGAGACAGAGTGAGACCCTGTCTCAGAAAAAAAATTAAAATAGAAGGAGATTAGGATAGACACATACAGAGGGACGAATATAAGGAGAGAAGACAGCCACCTACAAGCCAAGGAAAGAGACCTCAGACGTTTAACTCTGTTGACATCTTCATCTTGGACTTCTAGCCTCTAGGGATATAAGAAAATAAATTTCTGCTGTTTGAGTCACCCAGTCTCTAGTACTTTATTATGGCAGCCCTAGCGAACTAATACCACATTTAATCATTATGTGACAATTTAATTATTTAGTTATTTATTTTTCACATTTTCCTCCACTAGAATTTCCTGAAAATCCCATTTTGGTTACCCCTGTATACTCAGCAACTAGGCAGTGTCTGGCAAAATGTTGATGGTCAATGAATATTTATTGAATGACTACATGAATTAACGACATTTTTGTGAGTCGAGCACAGACAAGTTAGAATGATTTCACTCACTTTTTCCTATACAGTACTTTTAGCTGATATCCAGTGTGTTTTTTATTTATGCACTATGAAGAATAATTTTTTTCTGGTTCTTTCCTGGGACTTTTTTGTGAAGAGTTAAGAAATATTATGAATATTCATGAGGACACCAGAAAATATTGGGAATACTGAATAAAATTGGACCCACATAAATCCTACATGTTTGAAGCCTATGCACAGCCATTGATGCTAGCATTTTATTCACCATCTTCAAAAAAGTATAGGGGTGTGTGTGTGTGTGTTTGTGAAAAGAAGGAAGATAGCAAGTACATGCTAAAATACAATTATTACATTTGCGTGATGGAATCTTCAATAGCAACCTGCTCTGTGGACATGAAGAAATATATAGAATCCCAGTTTCCATATAGCAATGATGGGGCAATATATTCTCTTTTCCTTTTTCTCTAGTTCACAGATATCCAGATGTAATGCCATTTAGCATTGTATCTATCAGTCTTTGGAGAAATTTACCTGAAAACTTACTCTGAAAAGACATCGAAA
>NW_012148730.1:7624603-7626326 GCF_000956105.1 Propithecus coquereli
GGGGGTTCGCAACTTCCCCAATAAAGACAGGGTCCCCTGGCAGACTGTGTTGCAAGAGATTAATGAAACAAAGACACGGAAAAAGAAATAGTATTAAAGATAGCGGGGAAGTCAGGGGACCACCAGCCCTCTGGTGTCAAGGTGGTGACGACTGAAACCCAGCACTTTCTTTTTATTCTCTTTGCCATGTTGCCAAATACAATGATCTCATGTAAAAAAATCACCGGATACAATGATCAAAGGTTTCGGGGCTCCCCCCAAAATCACAGGATGTACTAGCTAATTTCCTTCTCCGTTCTAGAAGTGAAAAACACATAATTCTTCAGTAGGTACAATCCTTTTGATCAAGGTAAACTAATTTTATCCCAAGCTCAAGCTATGTACATGGGTATCAATCTCTAACTTCCATAGCTGTGACCCATTTGATCAAGGAACAAAGAAACTACATGCTTTCCGCTGGGAGACTGGCTTTATATTAACTGAGGCATTGTTTAGAGAAAGGGAGAGAAGGAACTTGGCCCACTGTTTCAAACAATGGAAGCCCTGAGACCCTTCTCCCGGGCTGACATATGACAATCTACCTCTACAGCAATGAGAAGTTTTCATTTCAGGCCGCCCGCAGCTTTTCATGCATGAGACCCCTTAGGCTCTGAAGTTGGAGCATGCTTTGCTGTACTCCCGGATTGCTGATATATGTCCCCCAATTAGGCAGTTAACATCTGCCCTTATTTCAGACTTCTGCTCAGGCAATTCCTTCACCTCCTATCCTCTCACAGCCGCGGACATAGCATCATTAAGTCCCAGGGGTCTTAATCCCATCAACTCAACTTGTGTCAAATAGTAAGCTGGAAACTACAGATTCAGTGAATAATAAAGTAACAAGGAGCTTCCCTTTGGAAGCCCTCAAGTAGCTTCCATTTAGGTCTGGAAAATATAGAACAATGTTAGATTATCATAGATGCCCTGGGAATACTCAAATAGGATAACATGATGGACAGAGGCTGAGTGAGTTGTTGCTAAGATAGGCAGGGTGGTATTGGAGGGTTTAACGGAAAAGTTGACATTTACATCAACACCGAAAGTGAGAAGAAGGTATCCAAGGGAAAGTAACATTTCAACCAGAACAGCATAATAAATATTTCGTGGTTTTATAATTACAATATTAATTTAAGGAAAGGTCATGATGATGTAAACAAATAATTTTTTCTAACTGTTCTTTCCTTTTAGTCTATCAAATCATAATTTAAACAAACCTCATCTTAGAGTAGTGCCATCTGAATCTTATTTGTATTTAGTCCATTTAAGGAAGAAGAAACTCATTTTATAAAAGTAACTTGGGCAAGAAGAGGATTACAAATCTTGGATTTTCCCAGTCTAGATGAATAAAAATTTGCTTTCTTTGAATACTGTCTTTCTTTCATATAATTCTATGTACCTTCTTAATATGAGTGTTTCACTTTTACTTTTTTAGTTAAGCAATTTTTCCTTTAAATATATTTTAATTATAGCCATATAAAATCAGTTCAATTTAGCTCATAATTCAGATAATATCACAAATATGCAACCTTAATAAATAAATTTCTAAATCTGTAAAACAGTGGTGTCAAATTTTATTGAAATGTAAAGATGTATAAATTAGTATTTTTTTAAAACACACACACACACACACACTTGAGGTTTAGGAATTAGATATTTAGCAGTCAGCAGACTCTGGAGCATTTAT
>NW_012148730.1:7626376-7629025 GCF_000956105.1 Propithecus coquereli
CTGGAAACTACAGATTCAGTGAATAATAAAGTAACAAGGAGCTTCCCTTTGGAAGCCCTCAAGTAGCTTCCATTTAGGTCTGGAAAATATAGAACAATGTTAGATTATCATAGATGCCCTGGGAATACTCAAATAGGATAACATGATGGACAGAGGCTGAGTGAGTTGTTGCTAAGATAGGCAGGGTGGTATTGGAGGGTTTAACGGAAAAGTTGACATTTACATCAACACCGAAAGTGAGAAGAAGGTATCCAAGGGAAAGTAACATTTCAACCAGAACAGCATAATAAATATTTTGTGGTTTTATAATTACAATATTAATTTAAGGAAAGGTCATGATGATGTAAACAAATAATTTTTTCTAACTGTTCTTTCGTTTTAGTCTATCAAATCATAATTTAAACAAACCTCATCTTAGAGTAGTGCCATCTGAATCTTATTTGTATTTAGTCCATTTAAGGAAGAAGAAACTCATTTTATAAAAGTAACTTGGGCAAGAAGAGGATTACAAATCTTGGATTTTCCCAGTCTAGATGAATAAAAATTTGCTTTCTTTGAATACTGTCTTTCTTTCATATAATTCTATGTACCTTCTTAATATGAGTGTTTCACTTTTACTTTTTTAGTTAAGCAATTTTTCCTTTAAATATATTTTAATTATAGCCATATAAAATCAGTTCAATTTAGCTCATAATTCAGATAATATCACAAATATGCAACCTTAATAAATAAATTTCTAAATCTGTAAAACAGTGGTGTCAAATTTTATTGAAATGTAAAGATGTATAAATTAGTATTTTTTTAAAACACACACACACACACACACACACACTTGAGGTTTAGGAATTAGATATTTAGCAGTCAGCAGACTCTGGAGCATTTATTCAGAACCATGATATTATGGTAAAAAAAATAAGAGAGGATTTGATAGGCAGAAAATCAAAAGAAAAATGAAATGATTGCTAATGTAAGAATAGATAATTTAGCAATGGAATAACTTAGCAAACATGCATTGACCAGGCTTTATAATAGATTCAAGTAAGGGATAGTCTCTATGGTGATTTGCAATAAGCATACACAAAGGAAGCTGAGAAAATATACATGACAAAGTTGAAATTTGAATCTTAAGTATTTAAAGAGGGAACCAGCTAACACTTGAAAATGAAAAGCTAGTAGAGTCATATAAGAGTACTAGTAGGGAATAAATGGGAATGCATGGGTCTTTAAAAATCACTCTCTTAAGCATTTCATTTTGTGTCTAAATAATCTTTTTATTCATTTAAGAATGACTAATTAAATACATGCCCTACTCAAGTCTTTTTGCTAAACATTAGACTAAGTAAAGCAGACCTGATTATATACTTTATAAAGCATATTGTCTGGCTGGGAATATAGCCAAGAAACAAATAATGACAGGTACTTATGAGATTACTAGTACTATAAAATGAGGTACAAGGCAAAAGGATCATATAATAATACTCATTATAATTTAGAAGTTAAAGAAGCATACTAATGAAATTAATTATTAAGCAGAAACCTGGAGTTAGTATATAAATTATCAATCAAAGAAAAAGTAACCCTGGCAGTTGAAAGTGCATGTTAAGTATCAAGGTTGTCTGGATAGAAGATGTGCATTCTTAAATTTTATATAGCTATAGAAGAGTATGTTAGTAAATGAAATAAGGATAAGGCAAAAAGCTGAGAGGTGCCAGATTATCGAGGGCTGTATAAGTGGCTTAATTACAAACTTTATTTTTGTTGAAGGAAGCCAGTGACAAACATTATCTAAATTTGACTGTTAGGCCAGATACGGTGGCTCATGCCTGTAATCCTCACAATTTGGGAGGCCGAGGCAAGAAGATTGCTTGAGGCCAGGAGTTCAAGACCAGACTGGCCAATATAGCAAGAATACAGACCCTGTCTCTACAAAAAATAAAATAAAAAAATATTATTCAGGCATAGTGGTGTGTGCCTATAATCCCAGCTATTTGGGAGGCTGAGACAGGAAGATCGCTAATCCAGGAGTTCAATGCTGCAGTGAGCTATCATCATACCACTGCACTCCAGCTTGGGTGACAGAGAGATTTTTTAGCAATCACTCTCTCTGCTTGTCTGTGTGGACGTTAGATTGTATGTGTCCAAAATTGATACTGGAAAGACCACATAATGAATTTTACCCCGCTCACTTGAGGCATTCTATTGAGATATGATATGTGGAGTTAACTTTATTATCAAAGATAACTGAAAGTGAATGAATTTTTTTTTTGTATTTAATATCTCTTTGACCAGGTTGCTAGAATGCCTTGCTTATCTGTAAAGTTGAATTCTGTCCATTGTTATCTTTTATTTTTGATTACTTTAATTTGAATGAAAGTGTTATGTTACTGATGTTAAAGTATAATAGGTTTTACCATTTTTTTAGTAGAGGAGAGTCAGTGGGTCTGAAAGTTTTTTCTAGTTTATATAACTGGGATGCCTCTTCTGTATCATCCCAAACTAATAAAATATGTGGCCTATTTTCTGAGATCTTCTCTTCTTTCATATCTTACTTAAACTTCCCTTTTCTTCTCTTTCATAGTTATCTTGGCCTTTCCAATCTGAATTCTACAACTAGAAGTTTCTTTTAATTGCAGTTGAGGATGTATCCTG
>NW_012148730.1:7629075-7630032 GCF_000956105.1 Propithecus coquereli
TAATAGAGGATACAACAGGATTCAAGGATTCCACAAATTGAAAATTGAGATTTCTACCTGTGCAATTTGAAGGCCTTAGGAAAGAGGTATAGAAGAAAGAGGTAAAAAGTGAACTTTGTCTTTGTATTCTTTACTACCTAGGTAATAAATAACTTCATATCTACCTAATCAATTTATGATGGAATATGAATGGAAGCTGAGAATTCCCTAAGAAGACTTCCTTGGTGCACATATCCAGGGTTATAAGTTAATGGAAGACAAATCCAATTGTGTATAATCAGAAAAATCAGGGATTCATATCCCTCAAGAATTAAAATTCGGGTCACCCTGTGAATAAACAACTTTACTAGAGGAGGGATAAGATTAGAAACTATATCAAGAAGAGCAATATTAACCTGGGAGAGATAATGGAAAGTTTGCAGATATCAGGTGAGAGATTATGTTAACTTTGTTTTAGGAGAAGGTTATAGACAGACGATGCCTTCAAATGGGTAAAAGTGAGAGCAGACAGTAAGATACTATATTCTGGTATTAAAAGAAAAGGAGGTATGAAGGATGGTGCTGAGTCACCAATTAAGTTGAAATAGGTAGATTTAATTTATTTTAACATTGGAGAGAATTTGCATGAGGCGGTGTTTGAGTTTTAATTTGTAATAGTGAATTTGAGGTAGTTTTGAGGCATCCGCATCCAAGGGAAGATAGTCAGTAAGTTATTGCATGCATAAGATGATTACTAAGAGAAGTCATGAAAATAAGGTATACATATTTGGATCTTCCCTTTATGGATGGGGTCGACTAGGACAAAGGTGCTAAAAGGGAATAGAACTTAACATTGTCGAGAAATTTCAAGACATTAGCATTATTAATTCTGAAGTGTTCTTGTTTCAATATTTTAAGGTATTTGGAATTTATTTATTAAATCATAAATTGCTCCCCTATCCATAGAATGCATGACAT
>NW_012148730.1:7631997-7634132 GCF_000956105.1 Propithecus coquereli
CATAGTTCCTCACAAAATTTAAAGAAATAAACTATTACTGAAAAGCAAATCTGATCTTGGTAAAAATTTTGACTTGTTATAAAAATACTTTAATAATGCATACTCTTTTTAATCATTTGAATGCCATCAGTTGATTTGAATCACATTAGTTGATTCAAATGATTAAATACATATTTAAACCAAAGACTTAATGTGATATATATCAAAATATATATCACTTATAAAAGCCATAACTAATACTTCATAGACATAACACAATGGAACTCTAAATCATATATAAAAAATCTTCATTTTTTTTTCATGCTGAAGGTAGTACTTTTATGTCAAATCTGGATCTAGGCTTACATTTGATTGCTAGTGATTTTTAAAGAAATAATGTGCCTATGGAATGGTCATTGAGTAGCAGGGAACCAAGGATCCAATGATCCCTCACCTAAAGTGTACCATATATGAAGTTATCTTTCCACTTCACTGCAGATATTATGAAAGAGGACCACCTTCCAATGTAGCATCTTTTGGACCTTCTCTGTGATGATGGTCACAGTTGTTGCAATCAGAAGTAATTAGCTTTAAAGTCTGAACTGCCTTATTTATAGAATGTTATGTAACAACTTGCTATTTGACAGGAATTCTTATAATAAGAGGAGAGATAATTTTGTGGACAAAAGATATGGAAGAATTAAAAATAAAAATCGGAGCTTCTCCTGTCTGATAAGGAGCCGGAGTTATGGAATACTTCCGTTTATGTGACACTAATTTTATAATAAATATTTGTCAAATAGTAGCAAAGTCTTTGAAATTATTGAAATTACAGAACTGGGAATATTAAGTAAAAATGTGGAGATGTGTTTTTTGAAATTGGCTAGGACATTCTTGCTAAATTAAAGAAAAATCACAATTAAAAAAAAATAAGGGAATGAGGGAACATCCAGTTCTAGGACAAGAAAGAGAAGGTATAATTTTTTCCTTTTCCCTTGCTAAGTATAGCTAAAAGCTGTGGACATCACATAAAAAACAAATGTCAGGAGGCTCTAAAGCTTGCAAGAAGGCTACGATTCCTTCAGGGTATATGGTAATACTCAAAATATATTGCACTGCATGAATTGAAGAAGATAGAAAAATGGTGTAAAAACAACAAAGACATATGATTTAAGAAAGAGTACTTCTATACGAAGATTAGTGATTGAGAAGTGTATGTGAGACAAATGAAAAAGAGGGGGAGAAAAAGAAAGAGAGACAAAGTGAGAAAGAGAAAGAAAGAATATGGAAATACGTCATTAAGTACTGAACAATCCTGAACCAAACACAAAGGCCCAAAATCAAATAAGGGTCACAGCTTTTATTTAAATGACAAGATTCTTGCATGCTTCCTGTTCTGAGCAGTTGGTGTGTCCCAACACATTTGTGTAGACATCTGTCATATCTGAAGCTAAGATAATACGCAAGTGATGACACTTATGAAGGAAGACAAATACAGACAATCTTGGGAGCTACTTCTTGTGTAAGATCCTGGTGTGAAGAGTAAATTATTTTTGTTAATTAATGACCATCTGAAACTTTGTTTTTTGACTAGATCTTAATCTTTAACTATAATGAGAGCTTCAGAGATTTCTGGAGATAGCCTACCTGCATTTTAATTCTGTTTATGCCAGTTAGTAGGTGTGTGACTTTGGGCAAGTTACATGAAACTTCTCTGCACTTCAATTTCTTCATGTGTAAAATGGGATAGTAGTAAAATCTACTTGATGATGACGTTGTGAAAATTAAATGAGTTCATATATATTAAACACAAAACTTCTGACACAGCGTCTGAAACAACACCAGTATTGCTACTGCTACCCCTTTATAAATTTTGTTACAGTCATACTAAAATAATTTTAGTTATATAATATATTGTGCTGCTGTTTCCTCAATCTTAGATGAAGTGAATGTCATCTCCCTTGACTAGAGAGTCCCCTTTCCCTGTCTTCCCTTCAACAAAAATTTCTAACCCTATTTTCCTTTCTGTTCTCAGTTGTAATAGGTTTCTGTTGCAGCATAACAAATCACCACAAACATTGCCTCTTTAGAAAAACCACCCATAATGCTGTTTCTTTGGTCAGGAGTCCAGGTATACCTCAGCTGTTTCCTCTGCT
>NW_012148730.1:7635852-7636241 GCF_000956105.1 Propithecus coquereli
TGTACTCTGACCTTTTGATCTATCTGAAGTTTTAGCAAAGGGTTGTACAGTCATATACACCTAGCCTGTTTATGCCACGGTTTCAGTTGCCATTTCCAAATTTTAGCATCTTTTGCCTTTTTGATAGGCTGAAAATTTCAAAAATCATCCAGTCTGGTTTTTGTTATATTTAGAAATTCTTCCCTCAATTTATCTCTATTCTTTCACATAAGTAGAAAGAAAAAACCAGGCAGCACCTTCAACACTGGGCTTGGAAATCTCGTAAGGCATATCCAAGTTATACCTATAAATTTCTGTTATAATCTTCTCTTTCCATATAACTGCAGGACACAATTTTGTTAAGTTTTCAGCCACTACATAACAAGGATCCTACCTTCTCTAATTTCTCA
>NW_012148730.1:7639021-7640872 GCF_000956105.1 Propithecus coquereli
CCAGCATCACCTGTGCTTCAGAGGTCTGCATTTCAGTTTCAGTAGCCCCTTCTAGAATTCTAAATTTGAATTATTACAATCATTTCCTTTTACTCCCTTAGGAAAAGAGCCAGTTGTGTCTTCCAATTGATACTTCTGTAATATCTTAGAGTTCTCTTTTTACCTTTCAATTATCTAGGTAATAACCTCATTATCTCTTTAACAATTTCTTATATTAATTTTTTTTAAGATGGCTGTGGTGTCTGTTTCTGATCAGGCACTGACTGGTATAACCAATGCTTTTCAAAACTAGGAAAGTATATTTCTTAAATATAGCACTTGTTAAATGTTAAGATTCTAAGACTCCTTGGAGATTTTAATTCTATACTTCTGCATCTGGAAATATGTGTATTGTTAAGAGAAATCCATATTTTCCTGATAACTAGTCAAGTTTTAAAAGCGATCCTGTAAACCCACAGGAAGGTATTTAAGCATTTTTTGCATGAATCATTTTAAAAAGATCTTTTTACAATCCATTACCACTTGAATTAATTTTGTTAGAGGAAAGCTGGAAGTTTGGTGTCCAGTTGTAAAACTTCATGTGAGTGATCTGGGTCGAGTCACAGAATTTGGGCTTCATAACTGGAGAATCCATTCCCAAATATAAGATTTGAGGATTAAGATAATACATCATTACGAAATCAATTATTAGTATTTCCATCAGTGTTTTATTTTATTTTTTTAATTTCAGAATATTATGGGGGTGCAAATGTTCTGGTTCCATATAATGCCTTTGCCTTACCCAAGCCAGAGCTACAAGCTTGCCCTTCCCCAATACAGTCAGTGTTTTAGAAAAATGATCTTCATGGCTACTTAGATTATAATATTTACTTCACAATATTTCTACATTAATGATTTTCTCTCCAAAGGAACTATGTTCAGAAAAATGACAGAAACCAGAGAATCAGTATTTTGTTTTCCTGAACATAGCTACAGCTATATAGTAGATAACTCAATACATATTTGCTGAATTTTAATAAAGGCTATAAGGAAATACACACATGCAATATACATGTACACACATGCACTCACATATGTATGTGTATATTTGTGTCAATGCATTGCCTCATATTTATAATATGAGTCTGTTAAACTACATGTGAAACATGTGCAACTTTTATTATGCATCTAATCTGGATTGTGTTATGCCACAAGAGATTATATAATCAAAAATTAGCAAGATTCTACTTAAATAGAGCATGTGTTCATAATATTCTATTTGAGATCTAATTAGATTTTAAGTATAATTCTAGAGTACACTCATTCTGAGTCTTCCTTGGCCTCCACAAACTCTCCATCTGAGCCTACCCATTAAAATTTCTCTTTAACTTAACTGTGTTAACATTCCTAATTTATTCTCTTGAGCCGAAGGAGTCCCCTACTGCTTGTCTGTTTTAGTGTTTAATTGCTTCACAGACTCCCAAATTGAATTCTGTAGCTATTTACTTTGCTATCTTGGTAAAACAGCGAGTTTTTCAGCATGATTTAAACAAAAATGGAAATCATGACATAAAGAGAACTCTATGCTAATAAGTAAAAAAGAAAGGGTTTCTGAAATCCTTCATCTTTTCACTGGATTTGAGGGTAATGGTGAATTAATTCACAAAATAGAACTTTGACAGTAGGTGTATAGTTTCATTTGAAGGAAGTAATGACTGAAAGTCTCTATATTTAAGCCACGTCCAGGTCAGCAGTTCCAAGATTGTACTGGCCTACCTAAGGGAGGGATCATTGCCTCATGTTATGAAAATGATTCACTTGACATTACAAAATCCTTCATAATGCTTTCAACCCACTTATCTTTTCAAATTT
>NW_012148730.1:7654062-7655415 GCF_000956105.1 Propithecus coquereli
AGACTATTGGAGAAATAGCTTCCAGTGTGCCCCTGAATTATGTAGGTAAGCCAACTGTATATTTCTTAAAATATCTCTGATGAAAAACAATTGCATGAATCCAAGTAGAGTATATGCTAAGCCCCGTAAAAAGAAAAAAAAGTGAAGCTTAAGAGGGTTCTGGGAAAAGATCATATTTCTGCCAAAAGAATTATAGACTATTGGAGAAATAGCTTCCAGTGTGCCCCTGGACCCAATTATGACAGAGAATTAGGCAAGGAAGTGACCTTGTGCCCAGAGCTGAGTTCTCTCAGATCTGCAGCATCATAAGATAAAGCAGAACCAGCGGAGTCAATTGTAATATAGAATTGATGTATCTCAGACAGAAACCATATATCGTAGATTGGCCAGAGAATATAAGAAAGTTGCATAAGCAAATGACTCAGTGTATGAAATTCACCATTTTTGCACCATTACCTCTTCCTCAGTTCAATCTATGACTTTGAGGTGGCTTCCTTATGACAAACTGGAGATTGAAAAGGCAACACTTGTTCATGGATGGAGCAATTGAGAATGTTGCTGCAAGATGAAAATATGTGCCTGCAGTATCACTCTGCTCAGGGATGCCCCTAAAAGATGGGGCAGAAGAACAATTATCCCAATAAGCAAAGTTTTAAGTAGTGTTTCTATTCTTAAACTTTGTTTTCTTTTTAATTGAATTGAATTTTATTTCATAGTATCACAGGGGTACAAACATTTTGGTCACATAAATTGCTTTTGTATAGTTTGAGTCAGAGTTCTAGAGATGCGACTTGTGGTTAGAATGTATAAGTCAGATGGACAGTTGTAATTGGCTTAACTGGTTAGTCCTCATGAAAAAAAAAAAGAATGAAAAATAATTGGAAAACATAATAATTGGAAAGAGGGATATAGAAAGACTTGAAAAGTGAACATGAAGTGTCAATTCATTTGTATCACATCTAAACATGCTAAAGTATGTTCACTATAGAAAGATCACTAAATAACAAATGTAACAGAATGACCCGGAAAGTTGATGTCAGTTAATCTCTGTTATTGACTACCTGAATATTTGTACAACATGCTCATGAATAGTGCATGTATGGTGGCAGAAGTAGTTTATGGATAGGCTCACCAGGATGATCTCCCAACTCACCAAGGCTGTATTAGCTACAGAGGATCCAAAAGTCCAATTTGCCAGAGAGTGAGACAAAAACTGAGAGCTCAAAATTACTTAGACCAACTGACTACTTTGTGAAAAGTTCATTATATTAAATCTCTTTCACTAACGAAGGAACATGATTTGCTTTTACTACAATTGACGCAGATTCTGTGTATGAGTTTAAATTTCCTGAC
>NW_012148730.1:7655465-7656776 GCF_000956105.1 Propithecus coquereli
CATGTCTGTTTGGATTCTATCAATTTGAATTACAAAAATTGTTCAAGATGTTTCAGAACCATTTTCCAAATTTCAGAAGAAAATACAAAATGTAATTAGAGACAGAATTAGACTAATTTAGAATATATTCGTTTAAACATATTTTTGTAGAAGAGTGAAATTACCAGAGCAATGATCCTCAATTTTCTAAATATGTATAGATGGATATGAAGATATCCATTGTTAAGGACTAATTTTGCCATACTTCCTTAAAACACAGGCACAGAATACCCAAGAGTTAAGTGAATGCTGGCTTTAAGAAATATCAGCTGTCATCATTTGGTCTTGGTCCAACAGGTAAAGAAAAGTAACAACCTTACTGAATTATTTTATTCTATAAAAAGTGTGGCAAAGTTTTTTCTCAGATATGAATTATGTGATTGTCTTTATTGACATATTAGAAAATTCTACATATTATGGGATATTTTCATTGATATATTTGATTATTTTTCATAGGCTTTTGAAGGAGCTTGCTAATTTTGTCATTAAAGCAATAAAATCTCTAAATCATTGAAAATTCATAAAGCACCAGTCAGTAAAGGAGATGATATACAATGAAAGGCTCATATCCAGGCAGGAGAAAACACATCAGTGTTGCACCTTATCTTTGTCAAATCTAACACAAGTTTGCAAATACGTTATCTTTCAGTATTAATACTGTATAGTATTTTTAATTTATTTTATACTTTTTCTATTTACTCAAATGCAATTTTAAGAAAATATCTATAAATGTCATTCATTTACTGTAAAAACTTGAGTCAAATGTAAAATTACTTAGACATAATTTTATGACTTAATTTCTGCCTTAAGGTATTGGTTCGAATGTATTTACATTGTTCTGTTTTATTCAAATATTTCTGTGTCTTTTTAAACATTAACATTCCAAGTTAAAGGATGTATAAAAATGCAAGTAGATATTGTGTGTGTGTGTGTGTGTGTGTGCATGGAGGTCAGTGTGTTATAAATTTTGAATTCATGAATAAATTCATAATTGAAACTTTATGTATGAGACTCTAAAGGGCATTAATAAATTATCTAATTTTACCTAGTTGTCTAAAAACTTAATGAAGTTTCTTAATGTTAGAAATGCATTTCTTTCTTTAAAAGATCATCTCTATGTTACTTAGCCTTAAAAATGATGTTAGTAATTCTCTATTTTAATTAAAATTATTGATCAAATATCTTTATATTACAATGACATTAATTCTATAGAGGAAATAATATTCATTTCTTTTCACTTACATATTACAGTGATATTAAAAATTCAATGTA
>NW_012148730.1:7660446-7662280 GCF_000956105.1 Propithecus coquereli
CCTTTGTTTAGTTATTAATATTTAGGATGGGGGAATGGTCATAATGTATGTTAGAATTAGGAATCCTGGGGAAGAGGAAGAAAATGTGTAAAAATGAGTAGGGAGTGTACAATCTGTGCAAATATCATATATGTGACCATAAATTCAATCCTGTTCCCAAACGCTCCCACCACCCCTGAGATCGTTTATTCCCCAGAAACAAGGAATAAAAGAGAAACTAAGTTTCTATTTTCCAGGGACTGAGAGTAGGTCTTATAATGGTGCTCATTGTTATTTTTATAGCATCTAGTCACTTGTCATTTCCCCGAATGCTTTTCTTTCTTCACAGAAATAGTCCTCTGACAGTTTCACTGCCCAGTTATAAGATGCACTTTTAAGTGTCTCCCTCTCTAGAGGGTAAATATTTTGTCACTTTGTGTTCTAATTCCTGATACAGAAGTAATTTCCTTAGGATTACAGCAGATGCTCTTTATATGCTTGCTTAAATTGATAAACACAATATTTAAATCTCTATGCTATGCATTAGGTTTGATGTCAAAGATTGTTGGTATAAAAAGATAAGCATTTTCTCTGCCCTTATAGGTCTTACAGACTAAGTAAGTCAACATGTACATTTAAATTATAAAATAAGGGAAGTTTTCAACCACTTTGTGTACCTTAACTTCCTCATCCAAATTTGTCATGTTAGGGGATACGATCACATATTATACATTGTTCCATAGTGCATTTCCAATCCCCTTGGACCCTAGTAACAACAAAAAACCCCTAAGATTTTGCCTCATTTTTAATCTCTGCATTCCTTATTGAGGATTTTATCAGTTTTCTTGGCAAGACAAATCATTACCTGCCACACTGATTACTTTTATGTATCAACTCGGCTAAACTGTGGTGACCAATTGTTTGGCCAAATGCCAGTCTACATGCTATTGTAAAGACATATTTCATTTTTTATTTATTTTAAATTGTTACGGGTACATATAGTTGTTTATAGGATACGTGTGATGTTTTGATACAGGCATACCATGCGAATTAATCAGATCAGTGTTATTGGGGTATCCACCACCTCAGGCATTATGGTTTCTTTGTGTTAGGAACATTCCAATTCCATACTTTTAGTTATTTTAAAGTGTATCCTAACTTATTGTTGCTTATAGTCACATTGTTGTACTATCAAATATTGTTCATTCTATCTAAGTATACTTTTGCACCCATTTTTTGAAAATAAAAACTTTGGCATTATCCTGGGGTTTGGTGACATGTAATTGAAAGTAATCATCAGGAACAGTTATTACACAGTGGAAACAGAGGCGAATACTTTTTGTATCTAAGTGATCCACTAAAGTTTTGCTTCAGAATCCCCTACCTATTCCTGAGAGTAAAGGGACAAATGCAGAAGCAAGGCCTGGGAAGTTATGTGATCAGGGACTTAAGAGACCTCATGGAGGAAGGTGAAGTTAGCCCTATCAGAGAAGGCAGGTCAGCAGAGGTGCTACATAAAGATAAAGATAATCTAGAATGGTTGGTGTTTGAAAAGGGATATGATGAGTATCAGTTTCACACTTGAATTTTTTTGTCCCAGTCTTTTATTCATATCAATCTTCTCTGGAAAAGAAAAGAGAATCTTAGGAAGTCATCTACCTTAGCTATTCATATGGTACAAAGTAGGTGGTTCTAGGCAGTGCAAGACATGAAATTTATTATATTGTAGTGGATTCCATAGTGCACTGTTCAGAACTCCTACAAGGCAGAAGCACTCATCCCTCCAGCTTCTAGGAATAAAGAATAAAGCTGAGGCTATTTCTGGTAATTGCTTTCAACTGAAGAGAGCCCTTCA
>NW_012148730.1:7664050-7665161 GCF_000956105.1 Propithecus coquereli
AGGTGGTATCTTGCTCTGTGCTGCACTTGGATAACTAATCTACATAAGCACAGTAAGAAAACTCATTACACAACAACATATGTGGACACATCATTTCAGGGTGCCATATGCTTGTAAGACACATATAAAATAATTATCACAGCTAGCCCCAGATCCTGTCATGAGTGTGTTTCATTGAGCTTTAGCTAGGAGGCTTAATTATGCCATCAACACTCTATTCCTCCTATGTTCCTTCCATCTCAAGTCACTGTGTTCTTATTACCACTGGTAGTTTTATTTTCTACCAGTAATCTTTTCCCTTTGTCCTTGGCATCGAAGAAATAAAATAAGGTGTTAGTTACTTACCCTTAAACCATAACCTTAATTCATTGTTCTCTTAGTTATTTTATTGGAAATCTTTCTGTTTTCTAGAATGTTTTTATAGAATTTCTTATTTATTTTCCTGATTTTTTTCAAATAACTTTCTTCTCATTATTTTTCATGACTATAATTTGTTTTAAAAAGATCTCTGTTTATGGAGACATTCAAGGAGTATTTGAATCCTGGGTTTAAAAATTCTAATAGGTACATTAACACAACTAAAAGATATTTTGTCTAAAAATTAAACAAACAAAGGAAAGGACAAAGAGGAACCTATGGTTACAACATTAACTCTATTAAAATTTACCAAAATCTTCAAGTATGGGTCACTACTTAATTCAGTCTAGGAGTTTTAGCATTACCATTATTATCCAACTCTGATCCTCTAGAGCTGGATTTCTTCAAACTATGGTATGCAAACTTTTCGAAGTGTAAGAAGACTTCCTTCAGGTTTTATATACAAAGATAGTTTTAAGCAAATCTATTTTCAGTGCACAACTTCCTTGTATTTTCTCTCGTAACATTACACATGCTGAGAACATGACTACTCTCTCAAAAATAGGGCAGATTTTGCCTCTCTCCCACCCCTATGCTGATGGCCTTTTCCTACATTCACAAAGAAAGAAGAATCTCCAATTTGCCCCAAATGTGGTCATGCTGCATCCCACTGCTATTCTTAGGTGTTAAATCTTCTGAAACCTGAATTGAAAAAGTGAATATGGCTGGGCAAAACTATTCTTTTTCATATCTA
>NW_012148730.1:7674311-7675799 GCF_000956105.1 Propithecus coquereli
GTTTAGGCTACATACACTGCCCTCCCCACCCAAGTCAGTGCTTCAAGCGTGTCCATCCCACAGATGGTGTGCACCGCACCCATTAGGTGTGAATATACCCATCCCCTCCTCCCACCTCCCACCAGCTTGATGCCCAATGAATGTTACTACTATATGTGCACATAAGTGTTGGTCACTTAAGTCAGTTAATTCCAATATGGTGGTGAGTATATATGGTGCTTGTTTTTCTAAGTACAATGAGCTCCAGCTCTATCCACAATAATACAAGAAGTGCTGGATCACCATTGTTTTTTGTGGCTGAGTATAACTCCATGGTATATATAAACCACATTTAATTAATCCACTCATGTATTGATGGGCACTTGGGTTGTTTCCACATCTTTGCAATTGCGAATTGTGCTACTATAAACATTCTAGTGCAGATGTGTTTTTTATTGAATGTCTTTTGTTCCTTCGGGTAGATGTCCAGTAATGGGATTGCTGGATCAAATGGTAGTTCTACTTGTAGCTCTTTTAGGTATCTCCATATTACTTTCCACAGAGGTTGTACTAGTTCGCAGTCCCACCAGTAGTGTATAAGTGTCCCTATCTCTGTGCATCCATGGCAACATTTATTGTTTTGGGACTTTTTGATAAAGAAGATTCTCACTGGAGATAAGTGATATCTCACTGTGGTTTTGATTTGCATTTCCCTGATAATTAGAGATCTTGAGCATTTTTTCATGTGTTTGTTGGTCATTAGTCTATCTTCTTTTGAAAAGTTTCTATTCATGTCCTTTACCCACTTTTTGATAGAGTTGTTTGATTTTTTTCTTGATGATTTTCCTGAATTCTATATAGATTCTAGTTATCAGCCTTTTATTGCTCTTTGTTGATGACATGATCTTATATCTAGAAAACTCCAAAGATTCTGCTGTGAGACTACTAGAATTGATAAACAAATTCAGCAAAGTCTTGGGTTACAGAATTGATGTACAGAAATCAGTAGCATTCCTATATGTGAACAACAGTCAAACTGAGAACCAAATCAAAGACCCAATATCCTTCACAATAGCAACAAAGAACATAAAATACCTAGAAATATATTTAACTAAGGAGGTAAAAGACCTCTACAGGGAAAACTATGAAATACTGAGGGAGGAGATAGCTGAGGATGTAAACAGGTGGAAAACCATACCATGCTCATGGGTTGGCAGAATCAACATTGTTAAAATGCCTATACTACCCAAAGTGATGTACAGATTCATACAATACCTATTAAAATTCCAATATAATTTTTTGCAGATCCATAAAAAGTGATTCTACAATTCCTATGGGTCCAGAGAAGAACCCATATAGCAAAAGCAATCTTAAGCAAAAAGAAAAAATTGGGAGGCATCAATTTACCACACTTCAAACTATACTACAAGGCTATAGTAACTAAAACAGCTGTGTCCTGGCACAAGAACAGAGACATAGACCATTGGAACAGAACTGAGAACCCAGATA
>NW_012148730.1:7675849-7677284 GCF_000956105.1 Propithecus coquereli
TATTCCATTTATAGATATACTATATTTTCTTTATTCATTCATCTGTTGATGGACATTTGTATTGTTACCACTTTTTGGCTATTATAAATAATGCTGCTATGAATATCTATGTACAAGTTTTTGTGTGGACATGTTTTCATTTCTCTTGGGTATTTATCTAGGTATAGAATCACTGACTCATGTTTAATCATTTGAGGAATTGCCAGAATGTTTTCCAAAGCAGCTGCATCATCTTATATTCCTACCAATAATATATGAGGTTTCTGTTTCTCCACATCATTATATTTGTTATCTGTCTTTTTTATTATATCCACCTCAGTGGGTAAAAAGGTTTCATCCATCTTTGTTCACTTGATTAGCACCTCACTAATGACTAATGATGTTGAGCATCTTTTCATTTGCTTACTGCCTTTCATATAGTTTTTAGTGAAATGTCCTTTCAAGTCATTTGCTCATTTTTTAGTTATTTGTTTTTATAGTGTTGACTTTGAAGAGTTCTCTATATATTCTGGGTCTTCATGGAATTGTAATAGAGAGTTGACAGGTTTTCTTCAATGCTTCCGATGTTTGAATTTAGCTTTTTGACAAGCTTCTTTATGTCAACACCAAAGGTTGTTGGAGATTTCACTCTCAATACCTGGCCCAGAACAGCTACCTTCTCTGAGTGAGGCCCTTTCAGACTTCTGAAAATTCTACATTTTCAAAGGTTTTGAACTTAGCTCTTTGGACTTCTGCCAAAGAAAAATTCACAGTCTGGTCAATTCCTTGAGAAACACCTTTCTTGTGTTTGTTTTGGAAACTTATTCCTCCAATGAGGCTTTGCTACCTAAACTGTAAGATTTTGCTGTTCATCCCAAACCCCTGACATCAGTGCAGTCTAAGCAACCGAAAGATGTATTTTGGAGATAAAATGCCATTCATTTTGTTGTATATTAGTAGAGTGTAAATTTTATGTTTTTCATTCTTCATAGAAACATATCGAAAATTATTAATCCATTCTTTTGTTGATAGAAATCTGGAATGCTTCCAGTTTGGTGCTATTAAGAATAAAGCTCTAGAAACCTACTCTTATATGCCTCTTGAGAATATACTTAGTACTGATACTACAGAGTAAAAACTTAGACAAATATTAGGTTTACTTGATACTTTTATATAGTTTAACAAAGTGTACAAATTTTCCCTACCATTGGCAACATATAAGAGTGCAAGTTACATCACATCTTTATGAAAACTTAATACAGCTAGTGTTCTGTTTGTTTTAATTTTAAACACTATGATAGGCCTATAATGCTATAACATTGTGGTTTTTATTTGCATTTGCCTCTTGAGTGATGACGGTTGCGAACCCTTTCAGATGCATATTGGTTAGTTGGATAGTCCCTTTGTCACTGTGTCTCTTCAAGTTGCAAATATTTGCTCAGTATGTAAGCTGTAT
>NW_012148730.1:7685184-7691221 GCF_000956105.1 Propithecus coquereli
TCATCTTTTTAACACAATGAGGTCAACTGCAGGCATAAGCAGAAATTGTAGTTTAGAATGATCACCTAATAAAAGGAAGCAAAGAGCTGAATCAAGGTTTCACCGAGCAATTGTAATCTGTTTACTTTTTCAAGGAATGCTGACATCTAATCAGAATCTTTGAGGATTATTATGTTTAGCAAAAATATGCTTACATACATATAATCTTTTTTATAAGTAAGATTTTTGCATGAAACCTTTCTTTATATCTGTATGATTAATCTTTTGATGGAAGCATAAAATAACTTTCATATTAACAGTAAGAAATTATATCAAAGTCGCTTTTTATTTTACATTGGTTAAAAAATAAATATAAGGATTTAACTACTTCTCAGAACACCAAGCTTCTTATTTTTAAGTTAATCTTTATTGGAGTTGTTCGATAGTGCATATTATGATAGTGGAACTGGTTTTAAATTCTTAAGGATATATCTGAAATTAGGAAAAAAAATGGAGAATTAATTGCCTATTTGCCAAGTGGGTGAGAATTTGCTTTGTCTTTCAAATAACTGTTAGAAAACAGTATGGCCTATAAGAATTAAATCAAATTTTCAATAAGTTAAGTGCCTCCTAATGTTAAAACCTATACATTTACCATATACTAGAAAGAAAGTATCTTCTATCCAGTATTTTTAATTCACATTACTTGTTTTTTAAAAAGCTTTGGAATTTTAAAAAGATTTAATGTCTATTAACATAGTTATAACATTTTCGTAACTAATTAAAATTTCACGAACATCGATCTTAGTATCTAGTCAGTCAAATTCTTGGTACCTGTTCAGTCAAATGAAGTTAAAATTTGCTTGTATTTTCTCAGGTGAGGTCCATTCTAATATGCTGAATTTACCATGCCATTATGCCGTTCAAGAATTGGCTTTTAATTTTCAGATTAGTCCATTTTAAGTATTCAATTAGTACTTGATGAATGAATTAATAAATGAGTGAATAACTGACATAGTCTATAGTATCCATGAAATTTTTTAATGCTGAAACCTACATAACTATTGCCGACCAAAAAGAGCTTTGTAAAATATTTAGTCTTAAAATTAAAGCCAACGGACTTGTGTTATTTTTGTTTTATTCCTGTAAATCTCTTATCCCCAATTACCTTTTAGTCTGGGAATTATTTCTTGCATGGACTTTTAAATTTTAATTAGGCAACTTTTCTATGAAACAGGTAAGAATGCTGAAAATGCCACCTATGACAAATTAATTTTTCTCTACCTTTTGTTATAGTAGTGTCATACTGGAAAAGGAACATAGAAATCACTCAACTCAATCCTATTATATTCGTGTGAAATTTTTCAACTCAGTCATTTAATATTTCCAGTTCTGAGTTGCTTTCATCTATTTAGACATGTATTCCAGTGTCCAAAGCTCAGCTGAGACAGAGCTGCTGGTTAATATACTAACATTAATATAGCAGCTTTAATAATTTGGAGTATAACCATGTTTATGCAGTGTCAATTAATCTGGAGTGATATGTGGACTATTTATTCTACCATTCAATAAAAATATTTGAAGCCACTCTGCAAATAACTCTATAGCAAATTTAAGGTTTTCACACATGGAGGCAAGCACACAGTACAGTGACTATTTTTTTTTTTTCATGTTAATAAGTAAAGTAATAAGGAAGCACTCTCCCTTATGTCAAAAGAAAATAAGTACTTTATTTCAAAGTTTCAATTTTCTGTTATTTTCTGAAATCATGTTTGATTTACCTATCACTAAAATATGGCCCGTAAGCTTAGATTTGGGGTATCTGTGCAATGCTAGAGTTCAAAATGGGAAATGATCTATTGCTTATGTACTAAACAACAACTTACACTTCTGTGATGTAAAATCACTCTCCTCTATAAAGAATAGTTGAGATTTTTGTGTGCATCGCCATGGCTTAAGCCCTTACCATTAATTCGGTTTATCGGTTAAAGGGGATTTGAAAAAAAGCAGTACTCTTACTGCTACCACTGGTTCACCAAATTTTTCATCATACCGTTTTATAATAATGTCATTTTATTTTATTTTCTGCTGTTCCTGCAATTAGAGTGATGTCATCTTTTGGATAAGAATACGTAAAATTAATTTCGATTCAGGTTTGTTGAAACATTGAAACTGGTTCATATTTTTTTAAAAATTCCGTGAACTAACATCTCTTGTATTATCCTGGATGGAGCTGGAGCCTATTCTTCTAAGTGAAGTATCACAAGAATGGAAAAGCAAACACCACATGTACTCACTGTTGGATTGGTACTAATTGATCAACTCTTATGTGCACATATGGAAGTAACAGTCATCAGGTGCCAGGAAGGTGGGAGGGAGGAAGAGGAGATGGGTATATTCACACCTAATGGATGCAGTGCACACTGTCTGAGGGATGGACATGCTTATAAGTGCTACAAACTAAGTAAATCTTCATATGCCCTACATAGTGTAGATAGATGGATGTTGCTGATACTGAAAGGAAACTAATGAGATTGAATACTGCCATTTGTTTAGGGTTTTAAGACTTGAAGCCAAGTTTTTTATTCTGTACTAATCAGGATAATTCTGCAACTCCGACATTAAGTAATTCAAGAATAAAAGTCACATGGGAAAAATAAACATTTAAGCAAATAGAATCTTTATATTTTGTAAATAAAAAACATTTTATGAGCAAAAATGTATAAAATTTAATACCACAAACCTATGTAAGCATGATACTTCTTATGAAGAACATGTGTGTGTGTGTGTGTGTGTGTGTGTGTGTATCTCCATGTGTAGTATTTCCTGATCCTATGAACTTCTTTAGTAACAATACATGCTTCTTAATTGACTCATTTATGCCAGGGACTATTGTGGGCATGGAGAGTACAGCAGGATATATTAGTGGTCCATTGCTGCTATTCCAAATTACCTAAAACTTAATGGTTTAAAACAGGACGAATTTATTATCCTACGATTCTGGAACTCAAAAGTCAAAAAATGGGTTTTAATGGTTTAAAATCTAGACTTTGAATTTCTGGAGGCCAAGTCCATACATTGGCTCATTGCCCCTTTCTCCATCTTCAAAGCCAGTAATATATCATCTTCAAATCTCTCTCTGATGCTGACATTCTTACCTCTTTCTTTCACTTATAAAAACAGATGTGATTTTATTAGACCCACCTGGATAATCCCCATACCACAAGATCCTTAATCACATCTGCAAAGTCCATTTGGCCTTGTACCATAGCCCAGGATCCTTGGATTAGGATGTGGACATTCTTTGGGGACTGTTATTCTGCCTACTACATGCAATAAATAAGATAGACTAAAATGTTTACTTCCAAAAACATATGGTTTAGTGATAAAGGCAGATAAAAAGCAAACATATAACCTGTCCTCTTTTTTATTCCTCCTTCTTATTTACAGTCCACCTTTTTCTTTATGGTTTTCTCAAGAAATTATCTATGTTAATACCCTTTTCAACTAGTCAATTTTTATTTTTCAACATACTCTGTATCATACATTTATGTTCACGTATATTTCTCTTTTCTTCTACTTTATTCGGTTTAATTCTGTTATTCTGGTCCAAACTTAATCATAGTATATTTAGCTCAAGATTTATTATTAGTCTTCTTTATTTATATAAACACTATTAAAAGCTGCCCCATCAGTACAGACTTGGCTGTATGCTATCATTTTAAACATGGTCTTTTTATAGTAAGTAGGATAAAACACTTTTTACATTTTTCCTTGGACCATAAAATAGTGAAGGTTTGTGTGTGTGCCTGTGTGTCTATGATTTCCAAGTATGGCTATAATATATTTTAGCATTTTTTATTGTAGCAAAATATTTGTAACATAAAATTTACCATTTTAACTGTTTCAAAGTGTAGAATTCAGTTACATTAAGTACATTCACATGTTATCTAACTATCATCACTATCCATTTCTGGAATGTTTTTATCATCTCTAACTTCCCATTCCCATTCCCGTCCCCCCCAGCAACCCCTGTTCTACTTTTTGTCTCTAAGAATTTGCCTATTCTAGGACGTCATAAGGTGGAATCACACAATGTTTTTCATTTTATGTCTGACTCAATTCACATAGCATAGTATTTTCAAGGTTAAATTTAGAATAAAAAACTTGACTGGACTTTGTTAAAAATAACTTTGATCTGTTATGGTACTATTAATGCAGTATGTTGAGATGTGGCTTTGTCTAGCATTTAGTCATTTTGTGTGTGTGTGTGTGTGTGTGTAATCCCTATGCACTTATGACAAATGAGTTTTCCCTAATAGTGGGGATAGATCAAATTGTAATTGTGTTTTTCAAATATTCCATATCCTTACTATATTTTGTCCATCAGGGAAATAAATATAGCATGTGCACTGCAGCAAAGGTATAAAGATTAAATGCAACCACTTCATGACTTGTCAAAAAGAGCAAGAAGAGAAGGCTGATATACCACGAAACTTTTTAGAAACACGATGGGAATCCTTAGAGGATTGTGTAATATTTTAAAACCATGCTAATTAGACTGTTAGACCATCTTTTATTTCTCACAGAATCTATATCAGATTGATCTCCTGAAACATCTACTCTTTTCTCAGATGGAATTTAACTTAGACATGCACATACACACACATGCACAAATATTTTAGATGATGCAAGGCTCATACCACTATCCACTTCTCTCCAAAATCTGCTGATTCTATGCTTATGTACACAAACATTTATACATAAACACAGAGAGATGTTCAAATACAATTGATACTTATTTCTTAAAAATAGCTGTTTTGTAAATCTGTCTTCAAATATAAATTAGAATTGTAGTTTAACAATTTCATTTGATTATGTAATTGAATGTCTGTGTCTACTTACATTATGCAAGCTTTGTTTTACTAAATGAGGGCTGAGGAAAAATAGGCATTCAACATGAGTGTAAAGAGCTATAAACTTAAATCTTGATTCTGGTACTCCTTACTTTTTTGGCATGTGTTGTTGTTCCGATAGGCACCATAATGCCCCCCTAAACATATCATTACTCTAATCCCCAGAAATTGTGAATATCTCACATTATATTATGCAAAAATTAATTAGCAGATGTAATTAAAGTCATAGACCTTAAAAGAGGGAGATTATCCTGGTTTACTTGGGTGGGCTTATCAATGCACAAGAGCCCTTAGAAGCAGAGAACTACCTCTGGCAAGAGAGATGTGGCAAAAGGATAGTCAGAGATTCTAAGTGTGAGAAGGAGTCAAAGCACCATTGCTGACTCTGGGTTATTGGTCCCATGTTCAAGGACCAGACAGAAACCTCTAGAGCTAAAGCCATCTGCCAGCTGATAGCCAATAGGAAATGGAATGTCCTATAACTGCAAGAACCTGGATTCTGCCAACAACCTGAACGAGTTGAAAGCAAATTCTTTTTAGAGTCTTCTGTGAAAAGTCTAGTTGGCTGACACCTTGATTTTGGATTTGTGAAATCTAGAACAAAGAAATCAGTAAATACAGCTAGAACTTCTGATCTATAAAGTTGTGAGATACTAAATTTGTGTGGTCTTAAGCCACTAAATTTGTGGTTACTTGTTATAGCAGGAGTAAAAACCAAATGCAATTATCTTTTTAACTCAGGTACTAGTCTCTAGAAAATGAGAGAAAATAATACTATGTCACAGTGTGTATATGTCTCAAGTATTGAAAGTGATCAATAAGTACATTATTTTTGATATATATTTTAAATTTAAGTTTAGGCTATATAAGTCACATTTCTTCCCTTTGTGTGTGTGTGTGTGTGTGTGTGTGTGTGTGTGTGTGCGCACATGGACATGCATCTGTATAACACATTGATCACACTTAATTATTCTAGGGAAAAGCAGCCACCATCTAGTTTCTTAACACTTTCATTGATGTATCTGAATCCAATACAGGAAAGTGTAACAGTGGAAAATTCCTGATACAAATGCACCAATGATGAGGGTGAACATCATTACCTGATTCTAGGGAATAGAGATATGCTACTCTGAAGGCAGATA
>NW_012148730.1:7691766-7692833 GCF_000956105.1 Propithecus coquereli
ATTTTTCAAACGATATAAAATGTATACTCAGTACTTTAAAATTATTATTGAAGTATTCCATGTTTCTGTAGAAAATACTCCAGAAGAGAGATCACATGGATAGTAATAGATTTTCAGTGAGCTCAGTGATTCAATTGTATTTTCACAGTTGGATTTTTTTCAAAGCAAGAATGAAAATGGTTTTCATTTTTAAAAGATAATTCTATTTGCTTTAATGGAACTTAAATGGTTCTGAGGTTGTTATGGCAAACACAGATTTGAAGATGCTATAGCAAATACACATGAGGGATAGTATTTATAAATAGTTATGCCTTTCAGCCAGAGAATAATTTTATTTATTGATTTGCTATAAATTAGACAGTAAATTGTATATTATTTGACATCCAATTTTTGTTATTGCATAGAGTGGTGTTGAAAGATGAAAACTTTGCCTGAGACTTTCCATTAATCCCCCACTGCCAAGGCAACATAACACTTCATTCTCAAATAATGTGAATTTGATTTTGCCATTTCAAAAAATCATTGTAAACTATTTTAAGAAAAATATTTTGATATAAAGTTTCAGTAATGCAGTTTCTTTTGAGCAAAATATCTTTGAATTAATCAAATAAAAAATTCATGGGATAAATGGTTTTACTTTCTCTGTAGTTTCTTCTACTCTTTACCCTCAATAATCTAATCTTAAGTGTGAGTTTAGAGGAAAGTGCCCATAGAAATACGGCCATAGTCTATGCTTAAGAAAGATGGAGCAAAAGTCCTTGTAGATTATTCATCTTCCATCCCAGCTTACTAGAGCCAGCCTGCCATCCAGGCAGGAATTTGTTCAGACTTTTCATCCTTTAGAACCTCTTATTTATGAGTTGTTGAATTGTTGGCAGTCTCGAGATACAGGTATCTGCTTTAATTTTCTCTGTATCTTCCTTGAAGTTATAGTAACAATTACAGGGATACACTGATTACTAAATGTGAAAAATCAATGGAATAAATTATTTATACACACGCAGAAACACATATATATGATTTACACAAAAAACTTTCGGTCTGAAAGAAAGCCTAATGTATCTGTT
>NW_012148730.1:7695513-7697751 GCF_000956105.1 Propithecus coquereli
ATTTTAGAAATTTATAAATCCAAGCAAGCAGAAAATACTGTGCACTATTTAGTGCTTCAATACTTTTAAAGAGAAATGTATTTTTAAGAATTGTCTGATATTGCCTACATCAGTACTCTGTGTCTTTTATATTGCTGAGTGGGATTCCATTGTGTAAATATATCACAATCTTTCTACCCATTCATCTTGGCTTGGATATTCTTTTTGTTTATAATTTTTGTTTTTATGTCTACAAATATTGCAACCATGGTATACAAGTCTATTTGTAGTCATATATTTTAATTTATAATTGGTATATGTCTAGGAGTGACATTTCTATATTACAGAAATATGTATGTTTAATTTTATATGTATATGACCAGATCATCTACTAATAAATGCAGTTTTACTTCTGCTTTTCTAAAATGTGTTCCTTCCCCCCATCTATGAAATCTTTGCTGAGCCCAAGACCACAGGATTTTCTTCCAAATAATCTTACAGGAATTTTGCAATTTTGGTTTGCAACTTTAAATCTGTTTTCCGATTCAAATAAATTTTAGCGTATGGTGTGAAAAATGGTGAAGTTTTTTGATGTTCTTTTCATAATTTTTTAAATGTCCATTTGGTTATTCTATTATCATTTAATAAAATGAATATTCTTCTTTGATAAACTTGTTTTGTCATCATTGCAGAAAAGCAATTGACCGTGTTAAGTGACGATCTATTCCTGGACTCTCCTTTGTACTGTTGATCTTCAAAGGGTATCCATTTGACAATACCACACTCTCTTGTTTGCTATATAGCTTTAGAGTGATTCTTTAAAATGGAGTATAAGTATTATAACTTTTTCTTCTTTAAAATGTTTTGCTATTCTGGATCACTTCAATATATATATAACTATTACAATCAATCTGTTATTTTTCACAAATTATCTTATAGAATTTTAATTGGGTTTCCTTTGAATTGATGTAGATATCTATAGATATATTTGAGGAAATTCTTATATTAAATATTTAACTCTGAAATATATTTTAGGAAATTTATTAGATTTTAAGATAAAAAAGAAATATTCTAGGCTTGATGCAAAAATATCAAGTTATTTATTAAGGAGAGAAAATAAGATTGGCATTACACTTCTCCACAAAATAATATAAGGCAACAGTGGAGCAAAGTTCTCAAGAACTCAAGAAAAGGCAGCATAATCCAAAAATTTTATATCTGAAATTTTTTTATTCAAATCTCCAGGAAAAATAATTTTAAACATTCTAAAATTCAGGGAAATTTCTTTCAGAGGTTCTGTGGTATCACTTAGACCAAACTTTTTGTGTTTTGAAAAGGGCAGATAGTACATATTTTCAGGCAATACAGATCATATGGCCTCTGTCGCAACTATTGAATTCTGCTGTTAAAGTGTGAACACAGCCACAGAAAATTGGTCAATGAATTCTCATGGCTGTGTTCTAATAAACCTTTATTTACTAAATCAGGAAGCTTACAGTATTTCAGTATACAGTTTGCTAGCTCTAATCTAGAGCAGCTATTCTTATATGTTGTCCCCAGATCAGCAGCCTAAGTAACACATAGGAATTGCATAGAAGTACAGATTTTCATGACCTTCCCCAGACCTACTGAATCAGAAACTTTGAAGAAAGTATTCAGCAATCATGGATTCCTCCAGGTGATTCTAGTGCATTCATAATTTTGAGAGCCATTAATCTTGAAGATAAATTTCATTCAAAAGGGAGTTGACTAAAGAAATACCAGCAAAATGACAGTTGGTGAGAATTGAATAAACTTAATGGAGATTTATACTAAAGTAAAAGCAGATATGAGGATAGACTCTGCACTGATATTAGGCAAAGGTTTGATACCACTGAGGAGGGGCAAGAGAACCACCTACCCTGCATCCTCCACTGAGAGAAGGAGGAAACCATCTGCCACTGTGCCAGAAACCTCTGATACAAGGTAGAGGCCTATAGTCTCTGGGGGAAGGGCTGGAAGCCTGCCTGTGCTCTAAACACTGCAGGGAGTAGAAGGAAGAAGGTGTTTGCTGTTGGGGAATGAGAAGAATGCTAAGAGTATCCCAATCAGAGATGTGGGCAGTCTACCCTTCATGCGAGGAGCAGTTTGGAATGAGACATCCTCTTTGGGACAGGTATGCAAGACGTTTTGTCTAATATCTGAAGATAAAGAAAAATCCTCTAACACTCTGCACCTTACATTCAACAAATGACAGTGGAGTCAATCATCAGAGGAATT
>NW_012148730.1:7697801-7700232 GCF_000956105.1 Propithecus coquereli
CAGCATAATCCAAAAATTTTATATCTGAAATTTTTTTATTCAAATCTCCAGGAAAAATAATTTTAAACATTCTAAAATTCAGGGAAATTTCTTTCAGAGGTTCTGTGGTATCACTTAGACCAAACTTTTTGTGTTTTGAAAAGGGCAGATAGTACATATTTTCAGGCAATACAGATCATATGGCCTCTGTCGCAACTATTGAATTCTGCTGTTAAAGTGTGAACACAGCCACAGAAAATTGGTCAATGAATTCTCATGGCTGTGTTCTAATAAACCTTTATTTACTAAATCAGGAAGCTTACAGTATTTCAGTATACAGTTTGCTAGCTCTAATCTAGAGCAGCTATTCTTATATGTTGTCCCCAGATCAGCAGCCTAAGTAACACATAGGAATTGCACAGAAGTACAGATTTTCATGACCTTCCCCAGACCTACTGAATCAGAAACTTTGAAGAAAGTATTCAGCAATCATGGATTCCTCCAGGTGATTCTAGTGCATTCATAATTTTGAGAGCCATTAATCTTGAAGATAAATTTCATTCAAAAGGGAGTTGACTAAAGAAATACCAGCAAAATGACAGTTGGTGAGAATTGAATAAACTTAATGGAGATTTATACTAAAGCAAAAGCAGATATGAGGATAGACTCTGCACTGATATTAGGCAAAGGTTGGATACCACTGAGGAGGGGCAAGAGAACCACCTACCCTGCATCCTCCACTAAGAGAAGGAGGAAACCATCTGCCACTGTGCCAGAAACCTCTGATACAAGGCCTATAGTCTCTGGGGGAAGGGCTGGAAGCCTGCCTGTGCTCTAAACACTGCAGGGAGTAGAAGAAAGAAGGTGTTTGCTGTTGGGGAATGAGAAGAATGCTAAGAGTATCCCAATCAGAGATGTGGGCAGTCTACCCTTATGCGAGGAGCAGTTTGGAATGAGACATCCTCTTTGGGACAGGTATGCAAGACCTTTTGTCTAATATCTGAAGATAAAGAAAAATCCTCTAACACTCTGCACCTTACATTCAACAAATGACAGTGGAGTCAATCATCAGAGGAATTTGAAGCCTTCAGTACACTGTGGTAAATGAACAAACAAAGCCCAAATCCAACATAGCTACGGAATAAATTGACTCAATTCCTTCATTTGCAGGATAAAAATAAAAGGGGCATATCTACTTTTGCATGTAAATATTTACCTTAACCTCTACTATTCTGTTATATACAATGTCTGACATTAAATCATATAACACATAAAAAGTCAAGAAACTATGTTAATGAAAATAATGGAAAAGTGGACATGTTTGTACAATTGGAAAAATTCAGCAGAAAGATGGAAATCACATGAAAGAGACAAATGGAAATGTACTCACACAACTTTTCATTTTATATGTTTCCAATATAATTGTACCAATTTATATTTTCACCGAAAGTGAGTTTTACTTGTTTGACATTCCTGGCAATACTTGGTATTGTTATGGTGTGTATGTATTTATTCGTATGAAAATGAAATTTCCTATCATCAATTTTTCTAGAAAGGAAATTCATCATTTTTTAAAACATGAGTCAAGCTTGAACAATAGAAATATTCCATTCTTGGGGAAAAATAATTTAATAAGTGTTAGTCAGAACCCTTGTATAGTCTTTAAACTATCCAAGTAGATATTTTATTAGACAAGTATATGCAAATAAAGTTCTTGTGAAAAGTCTGAATCTATTATATGAACTTAGAAGCATCAAAGTAAGTACTCAAAGCCATTTTTAGAGATTATAGAGTGAGGAAAAGACCTTGGAATTAAGGTATAAAAACCTCCTCTCTCTAAATTCAGGAAGAGAAAAATTGAACCATTAAACTACTCAGATGAATTTTCCAAAGAGGTAGGAGGAAAACCAGGTAAATACAGTGATATGAGAGCCAAAGAAAAAGTAATTCAATAAGATTAGGGTCAACATTCTGACATGGTTTTGGATATCTGAGATCAGTGTGCCAGCATGTCAAATTCTAGTGAAGGCCCAATTTCTGGTTTACAAATGACTTTTTTTGTTGTTGTTGTTCTCACATGGCAGAGAGCAGAGGGAGGGAGCAAAATCTCTCATACCTCTTCTTATAAGGGCACTAATCCCATTCAATGAAGTCTCCATCTCCATGATCTCATAAGCTCCCAAAGGCCCCACTATCTAAAACCATTACCTTGGGGGTTAGGATTTCAACATATGAATTTTGAGGGACACAAACATTTAGTCCATAACATAGAAAGATATGTTGAGACTATGTAAGTGTTCTGTTCTTACAATATTTTTGCTCACAGTTTTACTGTCCATTGATGTTTTCTAACTCTATTATTTTTTCTCTTTATTAGTTAGTGGTCTGCTACACGAAATAATATTTTTTCTCTTATTTATTTGAACCATAGGGACACATGATTCTTAAGTTT
>NW_012148730.1:7703181-7707134 GCF_000956105.1 Propithecus coquereli
TGCTTCTTGTATAGTCTGCAGAACCATGAGCTAAATACATCTCTTTATAAATTACCCAGTCGCAGATATGCCTTTATAGCAATGCAAAATGGACTAACACAGATACTCTTGGACAATTTAGAGGAATGTAAATATCATCTATGGATTTTTGCACCTATGTTTGTAAGAGATATCGCATTGTCTTAATCTTCTTCTGCAACATTTTAGTATAGTTTTAGGTATAGGTATTTTTGTATAGGTATTAAGGTAAATCTGGAATTCTGGCCTAATAAAATTAGAATGTGCTGACTTCTGTACTATTGTCAGGATGAATTCGAGTAGAATCATTTTTATTTCCTTCCAAAATATTTTCTTTAATTGACCAGAGAAGCCAGGGTTTTTTAAGTATGCATTCGATTATTTAATAGATATAAACCCATTCAGATTATTTATTTCTTCTTGTGCATATAATTTGTATGTTTCAAGGAATTTGTTCATTTATCAATATTTTGGCATAAATTTGTTATATTTTTCTATTACCATTTTAATTTTAATTTCTATAGGATGTGCAATGATTATTGGTATAGGGGTATATCTCTGATATTGGTAGGTAAATTATACATACATACTCTCTCTCTCTCTATTTATCTCTCTCTCTTTTTCCTAAATATTTAGTTAAGAGTTTATAAACATCATTCTTATTTTCAAGAAAAAATGTATTTTCTAATATATAAATCATTTATTGACTGACACATTTTCTAATCACTGCTTTGGCTTCATGCTATACGTTCATTGGGTTTCATATTCTATGTTTTCATTTTCATTCTGTTTAAAATATTTATGAAATTTTCTTATGTTTCTTTACCCAAATCATGGTTATTTAGAAGAATGTTGTTAAACTCTTTAAATACTCACAGATTATCAAAATTATCTTTCTCTTATTGATAGCTAATTATATATTCACCTAAACCACATGATGCAAAACTCTCGTTCAATTATTATGAACTTTAGAGATTATAGAGTTTGTTCTCAGATATTAAAAAAAGCACTTTTTTGCATGTATTTATTTCATGAAGCTTCTTTATTTTTCATCATTAGTCACAATCCCAGATAAGGTATACAGGGCTCAGATCCCAAGCATATTGCTTGCTGCTCAATTTGAGGCTCATGGGCATGTGCTGACAAATAAAAGTGATGGGAAAAAAAGCAAATAACTGCGAAATCAAGTTTGTTATTATCTAGTGACCACATACACTGTATTCAGAACAGAAATGAGTTTAGCATAGTGTTGAGTTTCAGTTTTTGGCGATACTAATTTTATGTGATTTTTTTTTATTTCCAATATTCTGAAAAACAAATTAAATACACAGAAAATAATTTTAGTTCCAGTTATTATAAATGTTACTACAATAAATTAATCCTAAAAATATTTCCCACAAGCTTTTTCCATTTGGCAATATGTGTTTAAGTCTGCAGTCCCCAACCCCCAGGTTGCGGACCAGTACTGGTCTATGGCCTGTTAGGAACCAGGGCAGACAGTAGGAGGTTGATGGCAGGGCAAGCGAAGCTTGATGTATATTTAAGGTGCTCCCCATCATTCACATCACTGCCTGAACTCTGCTTCCTGTCAGATTGGTGGTGGCATTGGATTCTCATAGGAGCTTGAACCCTACTGTGAACTGCTCATGTGACAGATTTAGGCTGGGTGCTCCTTATGAGAATCCAGTGCCTGATGATCTGGGGTGGAGCTCAGTCAGTGATGCTGGTACTGGGGAGCAGCTGCAAATGTAATAAATGAGGTGTGCTTGAATCATCCTATGACTGTCCCCCATCCCACCCCTGACCCCCCCAGGCCACAGAAGGATTATCTTCCATGAAGCAGGTCCCTGGTGTCAAAAATGTTGGGGACTACTGGCCTAAGATTCCTTCCTGTTTTTTCGTGGCTTGATAGCTTATTTCTTTTTACCACTGAATAATATTCCACCACACAGATGTACTACAGTTTATTTATCCCTTTTCCTGCTGAAGGACATTGTCTTTTTCTATTTGTATTGCTATAAAGGAATACCTGAGGCTGGGTAATGTATAAAGAAAAGAGGTTTATTTGGCTCACGGTTCTGCAGACTGTACAAGAAGCATTGCACCAGCATCTGCTTCTGTTGAGGGCTTCAGCCTACTTCCACTCTTGGCAGATGGTGAAGAGGAGCCGGTGTGTGCGGATCACATGGCAAGAGAGGAAGCCAGGAAGAGTGAGGAAGAGTTGCTAGGCTGTTTTCAAATACCAGTTCTTGCACGAACTAAGAGTGAGAGCTCACTCACTCCTGCAAGAATTGTACCAAGCCATTCATGAAGGATCTGTCCCCACAACCCAAATACTTCCTACCAAGACCTACTTCATATAATGATCTCCCAAGCTGGAGATCAAATTTCAACATGAGATGGTGGGGCTAAACAAACCACACCCAAATCATGGCAGACATCTCAGTTGTTTCCAAGTTTCCATAATTCCAATTATGAATAAATCTGCTATAAACATCTGTATGCAGGTTTTTGTGTGGACATAAGTTTTTGCCTCTTTGAAGCAAATACCAAGGAGTGTGATTGCTGGACTGTATGGTTATCATATGTTTAGCTGTATAACAAATCACCAAGCTGTCTATCAAAGTGGCTGTACCATTTGATATTTTGACCAGTAATGAATGGGAGTTCCTGTTGCTCCACGTCTTCATCAGCGTTAGGTATTTTCAGTGTTCTGGATTTTAGCTATTTAATAGGTGTATAGTGATATCTCATTGCTGAGATAAGAAAACTCATGATATATTCAAAGAAAGACATTTCTCTGTAAAGGTTAATAGTAATGTGGTAGTAAGATGTAGGGGGAAGAGGAAATGTTCTCTAGTCCCATGAGTAGGTCTCCATCTTTTAGTAAACCTGTATCACTGAACTGTGAACTTCACACATACTTCTTAATCCCCTCTCCTTTGGTGGGAGAAGATGGCTAGAGTGGGCTGGAGTTGGGTATTTCTATTTCCCCAGGTCAGTTAGGATCTCATAAGTCCAAGCAGAAAATAATTTCTCTTGCAGGCAGATCTTGTTAAGAAAAACAGAATGCTCTAGAGTGTTTAAAAAATGGTTCCTTTGCCCCTCACCCTGCCAGAATCATCAAGGGGTTTTTCTCTAATGTTTACTGTGAGGACCTGGTCAAGTTCCTGCAGGTAAATCTCACAAAGTGTGGGGGCCCTCAGTGACTGGGTCCCCCTGGAGTTATTTATCTCTCAGACTTGTCCACAAGAAGCCTCCAGAAATTCATCACTTATAGTTCAAGTTTCCCAGCACTGGTTCCTAGGGAGGTTTGTGCTGGGGAGTCTCTGCTCTAGCAAACCAATATTCTCTGCCTTCACTTGTTGGTTTCTACTATTTTGGGGACAGTGGTTTTCCCTGTAACCCCACCTTTCTGATAGATCTAAGAAAAGTTCTTGATTTTTCAATTTGTTCAGCTTTTTAATTGTTCTTTGGATGAAATGGGGACTTCAGGCTTCTTACATGTTGGACTGGAAACCCCTAGTAGATTTTCTGAACTTCTTTTTTTTTTTTTTTCGTTGATTCACTATGCTTTCCAATTATTTCTTTTTCAGAGAGAAAAAATGAGGAGAAATGTTTTACAACATACTTTTTTTATACTAGAAAAACTAACCCAAAGAGAAATTATCAAATTATAAAATGAAAGTTCTTAACATATAAACTTTGATAACACTTATTTGCATAATTAAATGAAACAGAATTGTCATTGATTAATAAACAACACAAGCTAAATTTTAAAACTTCCCCATGATGTTATAAGTAGAAATTGAGATAAACTGGTATATGCTTGAAGACTTCCCAGAGCAAAGTCTTTTCCTTTTGAAATCAATTAAGAAAATATAGATCACCCTAAAAACTTCCAACTTGGGGCAACTTAAATATTAACACTTGAT
>NW_012148730.1:7707399-7711019 GCF_000956105.1 Propithecus coquereli
AGTGATATGTTATATTTACACATAGTAATATTCTCTCTTAGGAAATATCTTCAAAATAAAGCAAAAAGAAAGGATGACATTATTTCAATTTAAACAATAACAAAGGTAGTGAAATGCAATATCTCAAACTCTGTACTCGATGATACCAAGATACTCTGATATCTTCTTTAAGTAAAATGTAGGAAGAAATAATGCCAAGTACAGAAAATTTCAAATAAGTGTGGGGAATGTTTCTGAGAAAGCTTTTTTGAGTTTAATGCATCACACAAAGCCAACAGGGCACCTTTCCCTAAAGAATGTCGCATATTTGAGGAAAAATCCCCAAACTATGTTATACATCAATATAGAGCAAAGCCACCTTTCCAAGCTAAGCCTCTTTTTTTCTTTCTCCCATAATCTGTCCTGTCCATAAAACCTGTTTTTTGCCATGCTCTGAGCCCACATTCTTTCTGTAACCTCAGATGGTATATAAATTTCTGTACCTCACTGATGGGGGATGGGGGTGAGTTTTAATTCTGAAAGCTCCCGTGTACACATGTTAAATAAATTTGCATGCCTTTTCTCCTATTAATCAATCTGCTCATGTCAGTGATTTTCTGCTAATATCCAGGCTTCAAGAACCTTGGCCCCCATGGTATTTAAAATTGTTTGCCATGATTAAGATTAGAAAATTAGGTTAGGCCCAGAATTTTCCAAAGTAATGTTATTGGTAGAAGAGAGAGGAATAATTTTACAAAATTCTCAAGGAAGGAAACTGGTAGATAAATGGGCAGACCGGAGTGAATAGCTGCCTCTATTCTAAGAGGTTATGTAAAAATTTAAGTTTCTTTGAGCTTGTAATTCTACTCTTTCTTAGGGTATTTTACTCATTCACATGGCCAAAATGTAGTCATTTATAAGCTGTCATTATTGCTAGTTGCAATAATGCTAGGATGGGAATAAGAAATAGAAGGCAAGCAACTTTGTCTTATGGATATGATCCACAGAGTTCACATATCTCCTTTCTGCATCTCAGTGACCAAATAAAGTTCTGTAGCCACTGTCATTATATCCAAGGGAGGATGGATGGGAGGGAATCGGTACTGTATCACCATGTGATCATTTGAAACTTGGGGATTTTATTATTAAAAAAACAAAACAAAAAACACAACAGGTAAAAAAAATAGGAACCAATTAAAAATGTCTGCCTCAGTACACTCAATTTTCTATATGTCATTCTTGATAAGTTTCTAGATAACTTAACCAGTTACTGAATCCATCTCATTATCCATGTATTTGGGGGAGGCATTGTATTTTGCAGCCAGTCAAGATGATATGTCTTTTCATTTCCTCATGGTTGATAAACTAAAAGACAAATTACTTGTTCTATCCAATATAAATTGGTGAATTAGGAAAGATAACTGCAAAAAAAAAGAAAGAAAATGAAAAATAAAAAAAAAAACACAAAATGTAAAAAGAACAGTAGAAACCATACTGCAGTCACTATTTCATAGCAGTTATCAACTTCTCTTGGCAGAAGTTTTGAAAACTCCCTGCCCTGCATGGAGAAATACCATGATTAGCCATTTGGCAATCCGTAATTCTACCATTTTGGAAACCTCTTGTTCATTATCCTCCATGTACCCTGGCTTTCAGCTGTAGAAGGATCTTTCTAGTCCATTATCTTCTTTGGCCCCATCTGAAGTGGGCATTGAAGTCCATACACTAATGGCTTATGTGTCTTTGAGAATATAGATCCCCTCAGAGGATTTTGGTCTATTTGCTTCCTGTGATTTTGACAGTAGCAGATCACATCTGGTCACAATTCTTAAGAGAGGCCAGCTGAAACAGCAGGCTTGGAGTGAGTTCGGGAGAGCTGCACAATTCATCTCTTCCTTGCAGCTGAGCTGGCTCCCAGTGTCTGGCATTTTACTGGAGGCTCTTGAAAAAGACACTGAATGACAATTCTATCTCCTGCTGCTTGGGCTTCTGAAGCCCTTGGCTTTTCCAACTTTGAGGACCAACATTACCAAAAGTTCAATCAATTTAAATTGTAGGCCATATGCACAGGAATTTTCCTAGAACAGAGCTGAACTCCCTTTCATCTCTACTTGCAAATTAACTGATTTTTGCCTGAATCAATCACTCCATTTTGTCACCTTGCTAGAAGCACCAAGGAGCACTAATAATTTTAGTTTTTCTAATCATTTTTACAGAACTACAAGTTCAATAAGCATGTGTTCTGTCTTCTCAGTTATCATAGGTAACAGTTTTACCACCCATATTACCAAGATAAAGATAACCAATTTTCTACCCTGCATTAGATATGCTGCCCATATGCCAACTGCTCCAAACAATGCATATTTCAGACTATTGTGTTATGAGAATACACAATTTCAAGCATCAACTTCATATATCCATGCATATATTCATGGAGTATAAGTTAAGCCTCTATAACAAAGAGTTCCAACACAAGACAGACATTTCCTTTTTCTTATGTAATAGAGCAGAAAATATTTTGTGGTCTAGTGTGTGTAGAAAATACCACTCCACAAGAACATCCAAATTCTTGGAACATTTGTATCTTGTAAAACATTCCTTAGGGATTTACCTTAGTCTGCATTGCCAAATGGTTCATTATCTCTGTCTTTTAGCTTGTAGAATGAAGGATGCAAAAGGCAATGCTCTTTATAAGGAAGTGCCCTATAATCTGTGCATATCATTTCCACTCATAATTATTGTGGCCATAATTAGTCATAAAGCTATACCACTTTGTAAAGCTGAAAATATGCTTGCAAGAATTCTGTAGTTCTATTACAATAAGGAAGAGAATTTTGTGAAAAAATATAGCAGTCTTTGTTATATATCAAGGAACAACAAAATTACTTTTTGCTATGGTCCAGAAACTGTGTTAGATTAACATCTACTATCTATGAGTTGCTCATTATTTTCTCCACTTATAAATTGAGCTGTCTTAGTCCAATGTTATGGGCACAATGTCTAGCTGCCTACACTTACATGTGGAATGTTATATGTACATTATTATACAAATTTTCTCTAATATATCACATACTTATAGATTTTTAGAGATAAATAATAAAGTAATGAATAGTTGCATTTAACTGATCATTTTATAGATAAGAAAACTGTGATTTTGAAAAGTAGCACATATCTGAATAAATTCAAGAACTGTGATTAGGGAATAGGACTTTAAGAATCTAACTTGTTATTTAAAAGACAACATTGCTGGCTCTTATGTTAGATATATATAAAGACGAAGAGAGCATTAACACATGATTTGCATGAGGACTATTATGTGGACGTGTACTGCACAAAAGAGTAGCCATTACCCATATGTGACCTCATAAATTTAAGTAAATTACAATTAAAATAAATTAGCAATACAGTTCCTCAGACATACGCTCCACTTTCAAAGGCTCAGAAGCTGTGTGTGACAGGTGGCTCCTGTATCACACTGCACATATACAGAATATTTGCCTCATTGTAGAAAGTTAGATTGTCTAGTAATGGTCTAGACATTCAATAGACTTTGGTGAATGCATATATAAATAGGACTTATAAGAACTCGATTTAATAAAAACTGAATAATAAACACAAAATGTTCAAGTGAAAAATATCTC
>NW_012148730.1:7724815-7727012 GCF_000956105.1 Propithecus coquereli
TATGTTTTACTTACATGATAGCCTGTTACAAAGAGTACAAATCCAAGATATCTCAAGAGAGCTGAGCAGGTTTGGGGGAAGTACCCACTAGGTATGTCCTTTTCCAGCACAAACAGCCTCGTAGGGGGTCCTCAATCTTTGGATGGTCTCGAACAATCCCTGGAGCTTTGCTGATCTCAGAGGCAGTGGACTTGGGGTGCGGCACCAGATGTCATCCCTGCCCCAACTACAGGTGGTACAGCTCCAGGAGGGACTCGTGAGGCTTGGGGAAAGGAGAGGGAAGAGTACAAAGGAATTTGTCTTGCAATTGGGTACCAGCTCAGCCATAGTAAAATAAAGCACCAAATTACTGAAGCTCCTGATTCCAGTCCTTAGCTGCTGGACAGTGTTTCTAGACTCAACCAGGGCCAGAAGGGAATCCACTGCCCTAGTGGGAAAAATGCAGTTCCTGCAGGATTCACCATCTGCTGATTAAAGAGCCTTTGGGCCTTGAATAAACATCAACGATAGCCAGCCAGCAGTCACCACAGGGCTTGGGTGAAGCCCAGTACTATGCTGGCTTTAGGTGCAACCCAGCATGCCACCAGCTATGGGGGCAGTGGGAGAGTTCACATCACTTCTCCCTCAATATCAGGCAGCACAGCTTCAAAAAAGATTCCTTCTGATTGGGAGAAAGAGAGGGAAGAGAGTATGAGACTTTGCCTGGTAACCCAAGGAATTCTCCCTTGTCTCACCCAGACCCACTAAGGCAGTGCTTCTAGGAATAGGCAACACTTGTAGCATTACTGGGCTTAAGTCACTGCCTAGTGCTCATACAGCTGCAGCAACCACAGGCTTAGATCACAACACTCAGTCCTCTTTGAATACACAGAAAGCCTTCTAAGAAGGACAGGTACAAACAAGCCCGGACTGCAGAGATTGAATTGATACCCATTTCTTCAATGCCCAGACATTAATGAACATCCACAAGCATCAAGAACATCCAGGAAAACCTGACCTCACCAAATGAACCTAAATAAGGCACAAGTGACCAATCCCAGGGTGACAAAGATATGAGGACTTTCAGAGAGAGAACTCAGAATAACTATGTTGAGGAAGCTCAACAAACTTTAAGATAACAAAAGGAAGGAATTCATAATTCTATCAGATAAATTTAACAGAGAAATTGATATAATAAAAAAAATCAAGCAGAAATTCTGGAGCTGAAAAATTCAAATGACAAACTGAAAAATGCATCACAATCTTTCAACAGCAGAATTGATCAAGCAGAGGAAAGAATTAATAAGAATGGAACAGAATGGAGTACCCAGAATGAAATCCAGGCATTTACAGTGAACCCATTTTTGATAAGTGTGTCAAGAACATACATGGGGAAAAGACCGTCTCTTCTGTAAATGGTACTGGGAAAACTGTATATCCATATGCAGAAGAATGAAACTAGACCACATCTCTTGCCATCTAAAAAATCAATTCAAAATGGATTACAGACTTAAATTTAAGACCTGAAATTTTGAAACTACTGGAAGGAAACATTAAAGAAACACTATAAGACATTGGTCTGGGCAAAGATTTTTTTGAGTAGGACATCAAAAGCATAGGCAACCAAAGCAAAAATAGACAAATGAGATTGCATCAAGCTAAAAAGCTTTCTCACAGCAAAAGAAACAATCAACAAGGTGAAGAGACAACTCGCAGAATGGGAGAAAATATTTTCAAACTACCCATCTAACAAGGGATTAATAACTAGAATAGACAAGAACCTCAAATAACTCAACAGGGAAAAAAAACACAAATAACCTGATTTTAGCACAATTATTATGGCATTAGGATGTTTTAATTGTAAATATTAAACTCTTTTTTGTCCTGAAGAATGAAATTATTAATATTAGTTTACTTAATTATCTATAGTTTTTGTAGATGTTTCCTATTTTCATTTTCTGATATTTGGGAGATCAAGTCCTCCCTCTTCCTTTGTCACCAGGCAGAGATTTTAATGTGATTTCAGAACAAAATGAAGTCCAAGCATAAGCAGAATTTCAGTGCAACAATATATGAAAAGAGAAAATGGCTGATGTTTTCCTATTTTGACTTAATTTCAACTCTATTTTCATTTAAGAATGGATGTATACTTTCCCAGGGTTAAGGGAAACCTCTTGGGGGGTAAAAAAAACATAGAACACTAAGCTGATTCTTTAAG
>NW_012148730.1:7727062-7728764 GCF_000956105.1 Propithecus coquereli
ACACACACACACACACACACACACACACACCACCCAGTACTAACGAGTCTCACATTCAATTTATGGTCACGGCCACAAGAGGGCTCTTCATTCTGTTTTCCCTGTATACTAAATTTCTAATTTATGTATTTGAAGATATGTCACATGTATTTACCTGTATACAACAGGTAAACATTAATGATAAAACATAGAAAATATGTTTAAATGACTACTGTGAATTCCACTAATATCTCAATTTTGTAAGCTCTCTTTGAAACTCACTTCATTCTTCTATAATGTGTCTGTACACTGTGTATTTTCTAGAGTGTTGATGTTAATTAATGAAGGTGAAAAATACCCATTTGCTCAATGATATTTTCTAGTGTATTTGGAAACCAATATTCAAGTTATAAATATTAAATGATGGGATGAGATATATCATAATACTTCATAACAATAGCTTTTCACTGTATCTCTGAATTTTAAAATCAAATTAAAAAATCCTGACACTTTCATTTAAACATTTTGTTAGTGAGAAGTCTTTTTCTAAAATTGGAGATGAAAAAATAAGAAATTATTACATTCTATCCACTGATTAAATTTATTTACATTTTGAGGAAAGTTTTAAATATAATTTTTATATTTTTATCTTTCTGAAGTTAACTTGCAATGGAAGTAAAAATCCAGAAGGCAGGAATGTCCCTCTCATTTATAACTATGACATTATTCAATGGAAAGCATAAGGCTAATCTTTAATCGCCTTATTAGGGAAGAGACAGCACATCAGAACAGAATGCTAAATATGTAATTTTGATAGCTTAAGTAGGATTAATATCCAGTCAAAGAAACACTGTGTTTGCACATTTGGAAGATCATTTGAGCTATAAGAAAGTTTCGTTTAATATATCATTTACTTAATTTTTTGACTCTAAAACTTTTTAAGCTAAATCATTAAACTCCCAGTAATAATGAAGAATGAAGAAGAAACTATGAATGGATCATACAGTAAATTATTAGCATACGTCTATGTGAAGTCAGCTCTAGGGCTACACATCTTTGTTATGAGGTGCGTGACAGGTAATGAATTCCATGCCAATGTCTCACTCAACCTGTTCTGTATAGCTCTTTTAGGATGATACACAGTTTAAGTACCGCCCAAAATGGTCAAGGCTTATTCACATAAGCAGGGAAAAAGTGTCTTGATTAGACTATCAGTTGGAGTTGCAAAAGGAGAAACCTGGTTGCATACTAGGATGACAGATTCGAGAAAGGTAGATTAATGGCAAAGCAAGATGGGAGAATGATGATAAATATTTCCAAGAAAAAATGAGGCAAATTGTGAGGTTTCTGCTATGTACACTGCTTATAAACCTTGGAGTGAGTTTGGTCTTTGATATCAGCGAAAAACGATAGTGTATGTCTTCTCCTCCTCTACCTGTCTTTAGGAAACATCCAGATCTCTTCAGCTGTTCTTAACCCAATTCCTCTTTGAATTTCAGTTAAAATAAAGAGGCAGCAGATGTTAGACTTTGATAGCAGAGTACCTGCACAACTTTCCTAGCTCTGTTGTTTTGAGCAAGTACCTTAAGTTCTCCATGCCTCAGCTTCCCCTTTGTAACATGGAGCTAATTATACCTAATTTATAGAATTTTACATTAATATTAAATAAGCTTGTACTTGAACACAACACAGTCATTTTAAGCAAGAGAAAAAAATTTTAAAA
>NW_012148730.1:7728814-7730720 GCF_000956105.1 Propithecus coquereli
TTAAATGAGGTCATAAGCCAGGGTGATAGTCGGGGTGGGGGACTGCAGGAATCCTGATCCATTGGGATTAGTGTCCTTATGAAAAGAAACAGCAGAGAGCTGGCTCTCTTTCTCCATGTGAAGACATTGATTAAAAGGCCATGTAAGGACGTAGCAAGATGTCAGACATCTGCAAGCTGGAAAGAGCCCTCACCACAATGGCACTGTGAGACTGGACTTCCAGTCTCCAAGACTATGAGAAAATAAATTTCCATTGTTTAAGCCACCCAGTCTGGGGTATTTTGTTGTGGCAACCTGAGTGAATTTATGTTATTCTCTCTCTTAAGTATATCACCTAAGCTAATTGTTGACAGCAGCATGGTTTTTTTTTTAACAATTAAATACATGCAGGAACAGTACAAAATTATACAAACATTATTGAAGTTCTAAAATCTGAATGTGGAGGGGAAAAAAACACATACAAACATCTTTCACATGCTGTCTGCAGGTTTCCACTGTAAATCATAATAAATCCATAGGAGCTGCTAATATATACTCTTTAAATTTACAAATGATAGCTATTCTAGTAAATAATTCACATATTAAAATAGTTTTCTACACTATTTGCATATGTACATAAAACACTTCTGAGAAAGATTTGAAGATAACATTTGCTTGAGCTTAAGATAATTTGAGCATTGCTATGCATATTTCATTAAATTCCTGTGCCAATGCATCTACAATATGATGCAAAAGCTCTAGGTAATGTAAATTTCATTTTTCTACATTCTCGAATGTATAGTCATTTTGTTATGAAATAATGCTTCAGGCAACTTCATGTATGTCATGAATTCGATGAATTTTAATTCAGATTAGCTTGGAAACACATAATATTCAGGTGTCTGTGATTTAGCTTTAAATGTCTACATATGTGAATGCAAAAAAATTAGTTTTGTGACTAATGATATTCACTAGTTTAGCTTTAAGATAATAGAACGCTGCATATCAAAAGATCCTCCTATTTTTACAATGTAGTGAAAATCTGATTATTGAACTGTATTTGCACTTTTTGAACATCCAGAATTAATCACAGTAATCCAACTTTGTGCTGTTTATTTTTTCTTTAGAACATAATGAAGACAAGGGGATATGAGCAGAATTGTCTGTGTTGCTTAGTATTTCCCTCCTCACTCCTCAGTTCAAAAATATTTATTCCTGATTCTGTCAATACTGAAATCCAGGGTCTGATAACATAGAATATCCCTCTGCAAACATTATAAAATTAGAACTATAATAATACCATTGTCCTATTTTATGAGGTAATAATTTGATTCCTACTAAATGAAACTAAAGGCAAGATAATAAGACTAAGAATAAATGCTCAAGAAAATAATTATATTTATTATTTCACTGTTCTAATTTAGGGAATTTCTCTTCTGGAAGGAAATTCTTCTTAGGAAACTAAATTCGATGAAAAGAAAGAGGAACACGTGCACAATTTGTAAATATAATTAGAAAACATTACCAGTGAAAAATGGTCATTCTCAGCCTTCAGTGGAATTTCACTATTTCCAAGGTCTTTAAGGCCAATCCCAATTGCCCCTTTAGTTCTTTTTGCCTCAACTCTTGCCATAACTCCAAAGAAGTAGTACCTGACTAGCAGGCGTTAGAGAGGAGAATCAATTTACATTATCTTCTCAGTTTAATAAAAACAATTCTCATCACAGTTTCTCTGCTTGTTGCTTATACTTGGCTTTTGAAACACAATGTAACCAATGCTGCTATTAGGTAGTAATTGTGACAGATATAGTGATCATAGCACAGTATTACACTCTCAGAAATGTTCTAGAAATGAGATGTAACATTGAAGGTAGAGTAAAGAAAATGCTTTTATTTCTAGGAGGTGGAGGGATGGAGATAGAGTTCA
>NW_012148730.1:7744456-7746677 GCF_000956105.1 Propithecus coquereli
GTGTTCTTACTGAGTACAAAAACTGTACTCATTATAATGGGAGGAACACTGATGTTTAATCAGCCCTGACCCCAACCAAACTAGACAAGTCTTGGAAAATTGGGGAACTCCATTGGGATTACTGAGTCATCTCAAAGTGTTGTTCCAGGATGAAAAAGATTTGCTAATCAAATAGGGGAATCAGGGGGAACCCGCTTCCAAGAGACTGCATGGAGCTGGAAATTTTTCGAGGTTACAAAGTGATCCATAAGTGGACAGCACTTGTTTCCAAGCTGATAAGGTCATCCCATCTGTCACTGACACTGGTGGGGGCCTTTACTCTTGCTCAGGAGGGAGCAGCAAAGATTTGCATCACTGTGGAGTCTGAGAAAGTGGTCTGGAGTTCTAGGGACCTAGTTTGGGATGTGGGAGGGAGTTCATTTATAAGAACCCTGTGCCTAGCCTAGGCCTAAGCTGTGGGGAGGGAGTGGGAAACTTGTTGGAGAGTGTGGCTTTAATGAAATATCTCAGAGCATGTGTACTATGGATAAAAATGTCCCATAGATAAGAATTCTCCCAATGAAAGGGATCAGATAAATGATTTGTAATGATACCTGAACATCTGGTTTTATATAAACCTGTGATAGGAGTGTGTTCACAAACTAAGTGGAATCTAAAATTAATTGAACAGTTGTTTCTAGTTACAAACCTAGTCACTGAAACTGTATGTCCCATGAGAAATTTTTATTTTTTCGAAAGAAGTGTAAAGATGCTACTCTAATTTTAAAAGATACATAATGTATCAAACATTATTTTAATCACTATGCTATGATTATATAGAGTGAAAAAGTGTTTGTAGGCTCATTGATAAAATTAAATGGAAATCAAGTTTCTTTGCATGATGATCACTAGTATAAGAAATTATTTGGGGGGAGTCTAATTTGAAGCATTCATTTCATGTGATAACTAATAAACTTAATTGGCTGAAAGATCAGAGCAGTTGGTTTTATAAAAAATCAATGCATCCATTTACATGTAAAAAGATCCAAATAACTGTTGGTGATGCGAGAAATATAATTGGCAGTGGTGCTGTCCCAACTTACACTTGGTTTGTAGGCTTCCTGAGTCCCAGTTCAACACCTGATTTGTTTACTAGTGCCTCTCTTTTTTGGTATGCCTTTCTCCAGTGATCTCTTGCTACAGAAATTTGGACTCACACACACAAACACACACACACACACACACACAATTTTTTTATCCCATGGATCTGAGGCTCAGTGATTTTATCCCATGATCTGAGGCTGGGCTTCAACTGGTGGTTCTTTGGGTCTTGTCTGACCTCACTGAGATGTTTGATTGTCAGCTGGTTGTGAGTTTGGAAAACTGGGGTGACTGGGCTAGATTCCACCTATTTCCGCTCCTTTAGTAGACTTGATTGGGTCTGTGCTTATAAAATAGCAGTAGTACAAGATCAGGAAAAATCTAATCACTCAAATGCTGTCCAAGGCTCCACCTTCAAAGTATTTGCTAACACTGTCCAAAGCAAGAAGCATGCTCAAGCCAGAATCCACGTATGAGAGTACTACATCATTGCCTGGAAAAGGAGAAAGATATAGGAAGTATTATGAGCTGAATTCTGTTTGCCAAAATTTATGTTGAGGTCCTAACCCCTGTTACCTCAGAATATGACTATCTTTGGAGACAAGGTCTTTAACAAGGTAATTAAGTTTAAATGTGGTCACTGATGTGGGCCCTAATCCAATATGACTGATGTCCTTGTAAGGAGAGGAGATTAAGACTCAGACAGAGGGAAGACCATGTGAAGACACTGGGGGAAGACAGTCTTCTACACTCCAAAGACAGAAGCCCCAGAATAAAACCAAACTTGCCTACACCTTGACCTCAGACTTCTAGCCTCCAGAACTGTGAGAAAATAAATATTTGTCATTTAAGTCTTGTCTCTGGTACTTTATGGCAGCCCAAGAAAGCTAATACAGGTAGGGATGGAAAATGCATCCATCCTCTACTTGGTCCCAGATTAGGGCCTCCAAAATTCTTATACAATCATTTTATCAAGTTCAAAGTTCAGGATTTTGTGAGTCACATCAGATCTAGATGTAGTTCCCCTTAATACATTCACGTGCAAACTGAAGAGAAGAGATGTCTTTCTCACACACACTAAAAGGCAGTATTAGAACAGGGACAGGATAACATCAAAAGGAATACCCATTTTAAGAGATGA
>NW_012148730.1:7748887-7750638 GCF_000956105.1 Propithecus coquereli
GGTATTAGAATGGCAGTTCATCTACCAGAAAAAATTATTGCAGTGAAGGATGTTTAAGAACAAATACAATGGATTTGTATTTGTTGGGTACAAATGGATATCTCTAGCTTTTTTGTTAGACTTAAAAGATTTTGTTAATACTATGAATCTGTGAGTAGCTGGCAAGTGGAATATATTAAACTCATACCAAGAGTTTTAGGGGAGTTATACATGAGCATGATTGGAAATAACAACTATTCTATTTTTGTTCCCCCACATATGTTTTTTTCTTATGAAGCTATAAACATTACTAGTACTGAAGAAATGGGCAAGAAAACACAATATTATTTAAACAATACATTCTCATCACCTTCAATGCAATGGTCTTATGGAAAGTTTGAATAAGCAACTAAAACATGTGTTATTTAATTCAGAAGGGGAGAAACTTTTGAAAGTGATACTGCGAATGTGGGCTCCAATTGTATATAAAGGAAGAAAAGAGAGAATACTTTTGGAAAGTTTTCCAGGAATCAGTTGTAGGAATACGCGATGCCAGTAATATAAAGACATGGCTTTATTATCTTTTATTCTTCTTGAAAATTTTTATTTTGTTTGACTGACTTGATGTTTTGGGATTGCAGCTGTGCTAAAGGGACATTGGTGTCAATTATAAAGTCGTCCCACGTTGTTAAAATAGGGTTAGTTGTGGCTACATTAGCAAGTGGAAGGACAGTTGTGCAATTCTTTACCTGTCAAATCCTATGACTACTTCCAGGGAGGAAGCAAAAGAGAAACCAAGCCAATGTTGTTACCATTTGCTGCGTAAGTAATACTGCCAAAGCAGACTATTCTTCCAGGCTAAGTTAAATGAGGCAATAAATGGAAACTGATGGAGCTTGTGGCATATGGGAAGAAGACACATAAGACTGTCTCAGAGAAATAGAGTAATATTTGTCTTAGTCCATTTATGCTGCTTTAACAAAATATGCCATAAACTGGGTAACTTATAAACAACAGAAATTTATTTCTCAGTTATAGAGGCTGGGAAGTCAATGATCAAGGCACTGGCAGATTCAGTGGTGGTGAGGGCCCACTTTCTGTTTCATAAATGGCACCTTCTCACTGTGTTCCCACATGATAGAAGTGGCAAGGCTGGTCTCTGGGGACTCTTTTACAATAGCACTAATCTAATCATGACAGCTCCATCTTCATGATCTGATAACCCCCCAAAGGCCCCACCTCTTAAATCATCACACTGGTAATCAGATTTCAACATATGAATCTTGGTGAACCACAAACATTCAATCTATAGCAATATTCTAAATGACTTTTCTCTGTTTGATGCTGACAATGGCTGATGCTGAAAGAAGCTGCCTAAACTATTCCCATCTTCCAGAAAAGGAAAATTGGTCCCCTTTTCTATCTAAAGATTCCACCTGAGTAATCTGGATTTAAGATGTAATGGAGCACTTTCTAACTTATCATTGACTGGTTGGAGTTACCATTTGGCTTATGATATCAGGATTATATTTATTTTTGTTGTGTTTTTTTTAGTTGCCTGAATAGAAATATTACCTTTGAATCACATATGGCAAAGGCTGCTGAAGACCTGAGTATATGCACACTATGTCACTATGAATTAAGTGACACATTGCTAAGACAGATGTCTGGATATGATGAGAAGCAGATTTTTGCCAGCTGCCTAGTTTGTCACAGCTTCAATCTTTCAACTCTATCAAGCCTGAATGTGAATGAAATGCCTTTAAGAAAAG
>NW_012148730.1:7755665-7757095 GCF_000956105.1 Propithecus coquereli
CTAGAAAAATATATTTTAATACTATCACAGGGATAAGATATGACATGTGTCATCTTTCCCTAGGCTCTGAGTGCTCGGATCACTTAAAAGCACTGAACTTCCCAGTGGAAGTAGTTTTGAATTTACATGGTTCACATTGTGTGAAACATCTGGCTCTCCCCACAAACGTAATTTTTAAATATAAAATTTATTCTTGATTATTGATTATTCGGAGTCTCATATTACAAGGAATTTTCATAGAAAACTAAACCCACTAAACATGAGTAAAAATTAAAAGTGTCATACCCAAAGCATGGGCAACAAAAGTAAAAGTAGGTAACTGGAACTATATCAAAGTAAAAAGCTTCTGCACGGTAGAGGAAATAGCAGAGCAAAAAGGTATAGACCATTCTTATGCAATGACAGAAAATATTTGCAAACCATTTATCTGATATGGGGTTTATATCAAAATATATAAGAAACTCCCATAACTCAATAGCAAACACGCAGACACACGCGCACACACACACACACACACACACACACACACACAACAAATAATGCAATTACAAATGGGAAAAGGACTCTGAAGAAGGCATACAAACGACTACCTGGTAGATGAAAAGGTGTTCACCATCACGAACCATCAGAGACATGCAAATCTAAACCACAATATTATATTACCTCACAACTGTCAGGATAGCTATTACCCAAAAGAAAACAAACAAAAACCAAAAAAACCCAAAAGCTAAATACTGGCAAGGGTGTGGAGAAATTGGATCACTTGTACACTGTTGGTGAAAATGTAAAATGGTACAGCCCCTAAGGAAAATAGTATGGCGGTTCCTTATAACATTAAATACAGAACTACCATATGATCCAGCAATCCCACTTCTGGACATATATTGAAATCAGGATCTCAAGGAGATATCTTGCATGCTCATATTCATTATAGCTTTATTGATACTAGCCATGATATAGAAACAACACAAATGCCCACCACAGATGAATAAAGCATCGTGTGTGTATTGTGTATGTGAATAGATAAAAGTATCGTGTGTATACACACACACACACACACACAGAAGTATTAATTTACATTTAAAAAAAGGAAATCCTGCCATTTGCAGTAACATGGATGAATCTGAAGGACATCATGCAAAGTCAAATAAATCAGTCACACAAAGATGATTCCGCTAATAAGAGGTTTCTAAGCTAGTCAAACACATAGAAGTGGAGAATAAAGTGGTAGTTACCGGGTGCTGGGAGGAGAAGAAAATGGAAAATTGTTGTTCGGTGGGTATAAAGTTTCAGTTGTGTAAGATGGATAAGTTCTAAGATCTGCTGTACAACATACTGCCTATGGTTAACAATACAGTATTATGAACTTCAAAATTTGCTGAGAGTAGATATTATGTTAAGTGTTCTTACAATATTAAGGGAAAGGAATA
>NW_012148730.1:7757145-7758552 GCF_000956105.1 Propithecus coquereli
ATTATAATAAGTTTAATGTACTAAGAGTTCCATGGAATTTAAAAATCAAAACTTAGCCAATACTATTGAGAAAAGAATTTTTGCTTTGTTTTGTTTGCTTTCCTATACATCTATTGTGCATTTTAGGGAAAAACATAATGACAACTTCTTGAATGTACATGAGATACGCTATATAAAACCATGATGCTCCAGCAAAGCAAGCATATTTATACAATTGCCAAATTGTATAAGTTCTGATGAAAATTATTTATGTTCCAGGAAAGATTCTCATACATATGTTCTTATTAATATTTGTTGAACTCAATTAGATATGTAGATATTTCAGTCCCTGGCCACCTAATGGCTTTAAGATAGTTCACATGTATAGGGTTATGAGTATTTCAGTTTTAGTAGGGGGCATATTAAGCATCTGATTAAGTAAAACTTTTCATCAGTATATTTACAGATTTTTGATGAAATGAATCCAGTGCAGCTCACCAAGCCTATTTCATTCTTACCAACTTCTTGTCTACTCTTCTGTCAAAGTGAGCCTCTGTAATTCCCTGGATATTCCCATTTCCTCTAATGCTGTACCTGGTAGAGCCTTATGTACTGTCTACAAAGCTCTCATCCTCATTCTCCACATTCATACAACAGAGTAGCGGATTACATAACTCTTCTCATTTGAACTGCTTCTATATCTTGCTTTAGTTGTATCCTTTCCGTGACACTTGCTCTACCCTCTCTTACATAACCATTTTTTGTTTGTATTATTTATGCTCAATGGGAGAATATATTGGGCTATATTCAAAATTGTCTCAATTTTTCCATAATTATGTTTTATTTATGAACTATAATCCCACATACTGTAAGAGCAAGATTATTTAGTTTCACAATAATAATGATTCTTTTAATGATCTTATTGCTAAGATGATTTAGAAAAAAATCAATAGCCTCTCCCATCATTATTTTCCAGATCTATATAATGTTCATGTGATAATACTGACAAAGAAGCAAGCCTGAGCAGGCATAACAAAATTCTAAACAAAGAGACAGAGAACTTAATTTGAACAAAATCAGAGAGTCAAGTGATAACTACCATCTCTTCTCTTATTTTGATTTTCCAATATTTAATTTAATGAATGTCTGTTTCTATATTCTACCTAAGCTGTTAGTACAAAATTCAATGTCATGGTCAATACAACCAGAGCCCTCTGCTGTATGCTAGAAATATAACAATAGATTATGGTTGCTTCAAATGCACTGGAAACAGTGCAATGAGTAATGTGCTTATAGCTACTCCTTTCATGCTTCAAAAATACATAATTGTAGGTTATCTAGGCTGTATTACTATAGCTTGAATCATATTTTTGAAAATTAACATGGAGTAGTAACTAAATAGATTTTTCTCTCTGGGACTGCTTGTTG
>NW_012148730.1:7758602-7760481 GCF_000956105.1 Propithecus coquereli
TTTTTTTTTTTTATGGATGCCATGATAAACTGGCCAATGCCATGTGTCTCTAAGAGTCAGACGATTCTGATTACTGCTTTGGCACTGCAGTTCATGTACACCAAGTCTTTGCCAATTAAAATTAACTCAGCTCCTCCCACTGTGGGATTTCATTATCACATTTAGGAATCCTAGTTCAATGTTAATAGTTCCTCCTGTAATTTCTGACCTACAGAGAAAAGTAAATCCAGAGCACATCAAGGATGCTGGGTCACCCCTCTAAAATGTATTTCTTACAATCATGGTAAAAGGTGATTCTTCTGCCCAACCCCACAAAATGGGTGATCAGGTCTTATGTAATAAATCCAATCTAACATTTCTATGTCCATAAGCTTTTGATACCTTTCTCTATCAAGACAATACTGGAATTTCAACTTCACTTTGTGTATAGGTCACCTTTGAGTCTGTTTTATCCAACCAACCAACCAAGCAGACTATTAGGTCCATTATAACATGTCATACTAAATATTGATTCCGATATCTCTACTTAGTCAGCTCATATTAATAAATTCAGCATGATCAAACTTTATATAATTTGTATACCTTCCATCATGATCTCAAATCCTTAAGACAGATTCCAGTAAATATTTCCAAGATTTCTGTATAAAGAGGAAAAATTTTGTAGTTATATAGGTGTTAAGCACATTTTTTCAGGGTTACACTTTGTACCTCACTCTTTGGAGCCTTTGGGGGCTTGAGTCTTGTGCATCTAGAAGCAGAGAAGTGTGTGGTGCAGGTAGGTCATGAAGAGAGTCAGCAGTGCCTCACAAGGCAAGAGTCTCAGGAAAGGCCAGTACAGTTCCTTCTGGTATGGGTGGAAGGGCTACTTCTACTAACAAAGAAATCTTAGAAGAATTTAGGGGTTTGATGACCCATCATCACTGAAATCTGCTCATATTTCCCCAGTCCAATTTTCAGAATCCCACTCCTTCCAATCAATATGCTCCTTTTAGCAGAAGACAACTTGCATGATTGAGAATCTAATTTGCTTTATAATTCAGCCACTCACAGGATGAGATTCTGAGTTTAGTTTTCAGAAAGCTTCACTCTGAGGCTGCTAAGGACAAGGACTTATTTCAGGGCAGATATAAAAGTTTTCAGGCCCTTCATGCAGCTTGTGTTGGAAATTTGAAGTCCTGAGCTGATCTATTTCTTTCCCTACTGCAATGGACTGAATTGTGTCTCCCCAAAATTAATATGTTGAAGCAATAACCTATCTCCAGTGTGACTGTATTTGGAGATAGGGCCTTTAGCGATATAATTTAGGTTAAATGAGGTCATAGGGTGGGATCCTACTCTGATGGGATAGTAACCTTATAAGAGAAAGAAATACCAAAATACCAAAGCACTCTCTTTCTCCCATCACATATGCACCAAGGGAAGGCCGTGTGAGCACACAGCGACAAAGTGGCCATCTGAAAGCCAGGAACAGTGATTTCACTAGAAAATGACCCTGCTGGCACTTTGACCATGGAGCTTCCAGAAATGTAAGAAAATAAACTTCTGTTGTTCAATTCATCTGGTCTGTGATATTTTGTTAGGGCAGCCAGAGCAAACTAATACACACACTTACTTGAGCCAATCCCATTATGCTCCTCAATTTGATTAAAATATTCTAAGATAGCTTCCACAGGTATTTGATTAAGAGTATCCAATGACAATATTTTGTGTTATATCTAGTGTCACATCATTCCAGGGAATACCAGTACTCACTTTATATAGTTATTGGTGCTTTTGAATATGATCACATTAGACAATCAATTTTGGAAATCCCAGAACCAATTCAGAGAATTCACTTTTAAACTTCTTTTCCTCTAGAACCAATTCTGGTACCAAACTT
>NW_012148730.1:7770893-7771981 GCF_000956105.1 Propithecus coquereli
TTATCATAGAAAGGAGAGTCTAGAGCTCATAACCAGCCAGCTGATATCTGAGAATATCTTATGTGTAAGTAACACTAAGAATAGCTTGTGAACATTTTTCATGGCAGATGCATTGCTAACAAAATCCCTTATCTTCTTAATTATTTATGCTATTTGAATTGCAGTAATACATAATTTGCTCATAAGAATTTTTTTAAATAAAAAGGTCATAGATGAAGCTGGTACAGGCTCCTGCTCCAGATTAAAAATAATATCATTATTTTGTTTAATGTGAATAATAGCAAATAGAAATCAACCCATTATCTAAATAATTATCATATTTTATACCTGAGTCTAGTATTTTCTTGGACCAAAACAGTAAAACAAGTATGTTATTATTGATTTTATGATAAAACAAAATCATGCTATGAAATAAATTATTGACTTTCCGATATTTAATGTTCAAGCTTTAGCCCCTCAAATATCAGATTTCATGAACCCCATTGACCACATTGATTCAGGGTTTGTATTTTTGTATTTTTTCTGCCTGATTTCTTTTTATTAGTTTGTCTATTTTGTACCACTCTTTGGTTCTCTTCTCTCTTTTTCTCTTATCTGTATAAGAATAATCACTTCCACATATCGGAGAAAAGTATGCAAAATGACATAATATATTTTATTACTTAGTTCCGGCAATATCTATTTCTGATATGCTACTACATAAATTCAGACAATGCTGAAAGTTAAGGAGAGTCAATGTTTTGCAATACTTACAGCATATAGGCACACCTCATTTTATTGAGCTTCACTTTGTGCTTCACAAATATTGTATTTCTTATGAATTGAAGGTTTGTGACAACCCTGCATCAAGCAGGTATATCTGTGTCATTTTTCCAACAGCATGTGCTCACTTTGTGTCTCTGTGTCATATTTGGTAATTCTCACAACATTTCAAACTTATCATCATTATTATATCTGTTATGGTAATCTGTAATAAGTGATCTTTGTTTTTACTATTGTAATTGTTTGGGGGCATCATGAACCACACACACATAAGATGGTGAACTTAATCAATAAATGTTTTATGTATTTCGAACAGCTTTTCCGTT
>NW_012148730.1:7784936-7786492 GCF_000956105.1 Propithecus coquereli
TAACAATGGCTCATGGTCTTAACACTAACCTAATGAGACCCTGACCCTAATTTTCCCAATATTAGGGATCCCTGTCCTAATAACTATGTAGCAAAAGAGAGAAGATGATTGGAGCTGGAAATACCCAAAATATAAATTAGAAAATCCATCTAATTGATTTCTCAGCAAATGGAGGTTAGCTTTTTATTTTTCCTTTGATCGTAACTGAATACAGGGCAAGAGGACGTATGGATAAACTGAAGCATAATGAAATTAATTACTACATCCTCAATATTTCTCCTGCCTTTGTTTTAGGAGTCACCTCCTCAATCCAAGCCTTTTTTTTTTTTAACGTGATGGTCCTCAGGCTTTTTTGTGAGGTTCACTTTCTTATCTCACCTGGTCTACACTTCTTGCATCTCATCCAAGTTTTCTTGGCTTCTGCTACCGTTATGCACATGACCCCAATCAGTCCTAATTGCTTTCATAAGCTCTGAACCCATATGTCTGATAGCTCAGGAAAACATCTACTTGGACATCTATGAGGAAATATAAAATCATCATCCAACCTGTCTTACCACCCTCTCCCAAACCTGCTCTTCTACTGGCATCCCCTTTTAAGTTATCTGACTTTAAATCCTAGTGTCATACTTCGCTTTCACTCCTCCACCACTCTTTCCTAGACAGTCACAAAGTCATGTTGATTCTGCCTCTTTTATTACCCTCAAACCGTATGTTTCTCTTCTCTCCCAATACTGCGGCTCTAAAACACACCATTATGAACTGCCCCCTTAATTATTGTAACCCCCGTATTGACTATCTTCTGTTAGATTTTCATCAAAATATTACATACTTTGGAATATTTTAACTATTTCTGAAATCCAAATATAATAAATATTTTACATCTCTTTCTGATTGCAATTCAGCCTGAATTTCCTAGAGAAAAATCTTTCCTAATTACCTCATGTTCAAAGTACAACATAACTGTCATTCCTTTCTGTGTATTCACTGCCCACATTGCTATGCCTTATGAAGCTTCCTAAACTATCCCAAGTGAAAAAGCAACAATATCTACATTATAGACCATTACATTCACATGTTCCAATAAATGTTGGCCACATAGGAGATTCCAATAACTATTTGTTTATTGAATAAATAATGAACTCCAGCACATTTCCGTACAATAAAATAGTTGGCAAACTCTTCTTTGGTCATGAAAAATGACATAAATATCTATCATCTGGATTTCATGTAGTTTATATTCTTAGGGAGGAGAAGGGACTAGTTCAGGAAAAGCTTTGCACTTATAAGTTTCTAAAATTTATAACTAAGACCAGTACCATTAAAACAAACAAATAAACATACACACAAAAAACATAATACTAGGGAGTAGTTTGTTTTGTTGTTTGTGTGTATATCTGATGGGTTGAATTCTGAACTCTGTACCTCTCCCTGCTTTAATACACTTGTCATGGCCTTGTTGTAGGTAGAGTCCCTTGACTTTGTATTTCCACTAGCTTGCTTGAAACTTTACATCACCATTAAAAGGTCATGGATCCAGCAGGAAAAGGAGAGTT
>NW_012148730.1:7786542-7787674 GCF_000956105.1 Propithecus coquereli
ATTTTTACCTTTGAAACTTCATAATTTCTATTTATTTTGATTTTCTCAAAGTTAAGGAGAAAATCAGTTCAGTGCAGCATTATCAAAAGCATTTGGCAAATGTAATTTGGGCAAATTGTCTCCTCCCATAGGAACAAAGAATACTGGCACCTTGTTCATCACTTTGCAATGATTTCATTACTTACTGCCCAGCTGCCCTCTGAGGCACAGTGCCAGATAACTAGGTAGAATAAGTATTCAGTGCATGTTTCATAAAGCGAGTAAAACATTTTCTAACAATGAAAAAAATAACTTTCATGACATTAATACTTTTTATCTCCATCTTTAGTAGCTTCTACAATAGCTCTACATGATTCTTCGGGAGCTACATTAGATTTACATGACTCCTTGGGAACCAAGCCAAATTTTGGGATTTCTTTAGACTTCTTATTAACAGCAATGATGAAATCAAAACAACAGTGATTTCATCTGTGTTAAATTAAGGATACAAACAAGTGATGTTTGTCTAGTGTACTCTTGATATTTGTGTAAGTGAATGTAGCACCTGTCTGTGGCATGATACTGATTTGATCAAAGGATTTGCGTGACCTTCATTTGAAAGGTGTACTAAGAAGAAATTAGCAAAATAAATTGGAAAACATATCAAAAATATATCTCAATTATTTGGTAAAATTTCAAAACCATCAAGGGGATATACATGAATTAAATCTGAGTAATGGTGCAATTTAAAATGATCGAGTGAGACCCAGCCCATAGTTGAGAAGTATAATTTTTTTCAGATATTGAAGTAATTTATACCAAAAATATTTTTGTTTTAAAAAATGTAGGAAGAGGTATACCATTAAATACTATTTAAGATAGTGAAATCTGTTTCAAATTCTGGCTCTACTAACTATTAGCTTGACTATATTTAGCAAGCAATTTAACTTTTGTGTCCCTCAGGTAATTCTGTAAAATTGTGGGAAAGTGCCACACATATGTAGCTATTGTGCAAATTTATTTGGACAGTTCATGTAAAATAATAACAGTGCCTGGAAAATAGAAGGCATACACTAAATGTTACTTATTGTTAGGAAATTCGGGTAATGGTTAAAATCTTCTGCAGAGGAGATAATTTTTTCTTTCATCTGTT
>NW_012148730.1:7787724-7789908 GCF_000956105.1 Propithecus coquereli
TTGTAATTGTTTGGGGGCATCATGAACCACACACACATAAGATGGTGAACTTAATCAATAAATGTTTTATGTATTTCGAACAGCTTTTCCGTTGTTTCTATCCCTCTTCTTGGGCCTCCCTATTCCTAAAAACACAATATTAACAAAATTATTGAAATTAGGTCAATTAATAAACCTATAATGACCTCTAATTTTTCAGTTAAAGGAAATCAAAAGCTAGAAATGATTATGCTTAGTGAGAAAGGCATGTGGACAGCCGAGATGGGCCAAAAGCTAGGTCTCTTGTGCCATATAGCCAAGTTGGACTACAAAGGAAAAATTCTTAAAGAAAATTAAGTGTTACGTCAGTGAACACACGAATAATAATAAGAGAGCAAAACAGCCTTATTGCCTGGTTAGAAGATCAAACCAGCCACAACATTCTCTTAAATAAAAGCCTAATTCAGAGTAAAGCCCTAACTCTCTTCAATTCCACGATGACTGAGACAGGTGAGGAAGCTGCAGAAGAAAAGTTGTAAGCTAACAAAGATTGGTTCATAAAGTTTAAGGAAAGAGGCCATCTCCATAACATAAAAGTAAAAGGTAAAGCAACAAAGCCTATGCAGAAGCTGCAGCAACTTACCCAGAAGATCTAGCTAAGATCATTGATGAAGGTGGATGCACTAAACAATAGATTTTTGATGTAGACGAAATAGTCTTATATTGGAAGAAATGCCATCTAGGACTTTCATGGCAAGAGAGAAGTCAATGTCTTGCTTCAAAGCTTCAAAGGACAGGCTGACTCCCTTGTTAGGGGCTAATGCAGCTGGTGACTTGAAGTTGAAGCCAATGTTCATTTACCATTCCAAAAATCCTAGAGCTCTTCAGAATTATGCTAAATCTACTCTACTTGTGCTCTATAAATGGAAAAACGAGGCCTGGGCAACCATGCATCTGTTTACAGCATGGTCTTCTGAATATTTTAAGCCCACTGTTGAGACCTATTACTCAGCAAAAAGATTAATTTCAAAATATTACTGCTCATTGACAATAAACCTGGCCACTCAAGAGCTCTGATGGAGATGTACAAGATTAATATTATTTTTAATACATGCTAACAAAAACATCCATTTTTCAGCCTATGGAACAAGGAGTGATTTTGACTTTCAAGTCTTATTATTAAAGAAATACATTTCATAGGCTATAGTTGCCATAGATAGTGATTCCTCTTATAGATCTGGCCAAAGTAAATTGAAAACATTCTGAAAATTATTAACCATTCTAGATGCCATTAACAACATTTGTGATTCATGGGAGGAGGTTAAAATATCAATATTAACAGAAGTTTGGAAGAAGTAGATCCCAACCCTCATGGGTGACTTTGAGGGATTTAAGACTTCAGTGGAGGTAATAACTGTAGATAATTATGGAAACAGCGAGAGATCTGGAATTGTTAACACAAGTGGAGCCTCCAGATGTGGCTGAATGACTGTCATCTGATGATAAAACTGGAGGAGTTGTTTCATATGGATGATCAAAGAAAGTGGTTTCTTAAATGGAATCTACTCCTGGTGAAGATGCTATGAATATTGTTGAAATGACAACAAAGGATTTAGAACATTGTATAAATCTGTTGATAAAACAGTGGCAGGGTTTGAGAGAATTTGATCCCAATTTTAAAAAAGTTCTCCTATGGGTAAAATGCTATCAAACAGCATCACATGGTACAAGAGAAATCTGTCACGAAAGGAAGAGTCAATTAACGTGCCCAACTTCATTGTTGTCTCATTTTAAGCCACACAAACTTCAGCAACAAACACTCCAATCAGTCAGCAGTCATCAACATCAAAATAAGAGCCTCCACCAGCAAAAAGATTACTAATTGCTGAAGTCTCAGGTAATAGCAGTTTTTGGCAATAAAGTATTTTTAATTTAAGGTATGTACCTTTTTTAGACATAATACTATTACACACTTAATAGGCTATATTTTACTGTAAACATATCTTTTATATGCACTGAGAAGCCAAAATATTTGTGTGACTTGCTCTATTGATTACAAGATTGGCTTTTTTGGAATGTCTGGAATCCAATCCACAATATCTCTGAGGTATGCCTATACTTTGCATTTATATATTTTATTCTTCCATGTTTCTCAAAATATCCCTTTTACTTTGTATGCACTGAGAAGCCAAAATATTTGTGTGA
>NW_012148730.1:7801853-7803992 GCF_000956105.1 Propithecus coquereli
GAGTTATTTTCCTTTAATTATGATTTTGCAATTCTACTTTTGAAATCATTATTTACAAAGAAATTTGAAGCTGTACGTAGATGAAAATAGGATTCATAGATGAGTAATGTAAGAGAATCACAGATTGTTCCAGCTAAAATTAATAGCACATCATTAAGGACAGGAAAATAAATGTGTCCATAAAACGAGAATGATACAAAGCAATGAAAAGATATTATTTGAGAGGAGCTGGAAAGTAGACTCAGTGAGATCATTAGAAACAAATAGAAAACCTGTGCCAGAACAAAAAGAAATGAGCATAACTTATACTATTACAGACATCTTATCCACAGATATTTTTTAGGCTCCTAAAATGAAAGGAAACCTTACATAGATTTTCTGCTTTTGAGAGAAAAACATTCACTTAATAATGAAGGTATTTTAAATTTATTAGAATCACAGAATAATAGAAGGGCGAATTATCAGGTTCTCCACAAAACATTTATGCAAGGTCAGCATGCCTTGGAAGCATTCTTTGGTAGCAATTTTACCTGATTTGTGTTACTATTGCCATTAGTTATGTTAGTACTTATAATTTCTTCATATAATATACCTAATATAAAAATAAAAACATCTTCTAAGCACCTAGATATTTGAGGGAAAAAAAGCTTTTAAAATGATATGAAACAATAGTATACACCAAGACGTCAGTAGACAAAGGATTTAAAGTTTCCGTCTATTTGACTCAAGGCTCACAGTCCCTGCGCTTTGAAATGATAAACTCACATTATTTTTCTGCTCAGATTTTTCTAAAAGCTTCCCAGCTAACTAACAGTAAAAACCAAAGCTCTTCTGCTAGTCTCGAGCTCTAAAGTTCTGATACCTACTATCTCTATAAACCCATCTCATCCCTTACTTTCTTCATCAGACCTTGTAGTCCCCAACTCCTGGGTGGTGGAAAACTACTGGTCTGTGTCCTGTTAGGAACCAAGCTGTACAGGGGGAGGTGAACAGCAGGCCAGCAAGCAAAGCTTCATCTGTATTTACAGACACTTCCCATCAATCACATCTCTGCATAAGCTCCGCCTCCTATCATATCAGCAGTGGCATTAGGTTCTCATAGGAGTCCAAACCCTACTGTAAACTACCCACATGAGGGATCCAGGTTGCTCGCACCTTATGAGAAACTAATGCCTGGTGATCTGAGGTGGAGCTGAGGCGGTGATGCTAGTGCTGGGGAGCAGCTGAAAATCATTAGCAGAAAGGTTTGACTGCACAATAAATGTAATGCACTTGAAACATCCCTAAACCACTCCCGCCCTCCTCTGTGGAAAAATTGTCTTCCCTGAAACCAGTCCCTGGTGCCAAAAAGGTTGGGAACCACTGCCAGACTAACCATCCCCACATACGCACATGTCATTCCCTGCTACTCCAAACCCTAATGTTTCTGGCATCCACCAACCGTGGCTCTGCTCAGGGAATTGCCTCTGCTACTTTATCTGAAAATCTCTTCTACAGGTACCTTTTAAATTTGGTCCTTAGTATACTTTTGGTCACTGTTTATTTATGAAAGTATAAATAAATGTATGAACAACTAATTGAACTTTGCCTTCCAATAATCTTAGGACCAATATTTTATTATTATTACCTTTCATAATGTTACAGTTCTAAAAAATTTATTTTTTTGAATTCATCTCATCTTTCCTCAGTTCCTTTCCTCTTCCATGTATCTTAAATCAGTTATTATTTTACTTTTTTGTTTCTTTTGCCCTCCTATATCTTTTTGTAAATTTATTTATTTATTTTCAATGATTAAAGGGTACAAATGCTATTTTGTTACATGGATATGTTATATAGTGGTGACGTCAGGATTTTAATGTACCCATCACCTGAAAAGTGTACATTGTGTTCAAAGCATAATTTTTCACTCCTCATGCACACTCCCTACTTTATCACCATTAAAGTATCCAATGTCTACTATTTCACTCTGTACAACCATGCATACCCAAACCTTAGCTTCCACTTAGAAGTGAGAACATGCAATGCTGGATTTTCCATTCCTGAGTTTACTTAGGAATAATGGCGTCCAGTCCCATCGAAGTTGCTGCAAAAAACATAATTTCATTCTTTCCTACAGATGAATGATGTCTATATATATGT
>NW_012148730.1:7805652-7806167 GCF_000956105.1 Propithecus coquereli
TAATTTTTATATGTGAGCTGAAGCCATCTGTTTCCTGACTTTTGGGAATGTTTTAGTCGGATTTGTGTCAGTTCTTTGTACATTTGATAGAATACAGCTGTGAATTTTTCTGGTCCTAAGCTTTTTTTTTTTGGTTGGGATATTTTTCATTACTTATTCAATCTCACTACTAGTTATAGATCTGTTCAGAAGTTATATTCTTTTCTGATTCAAGCTTGAGACATTGTACATTTCCAGTCATTTATCCATTTCCTCTGGGTTTTCTATTAATAGTTTGTGAGCATAGTGATGTTCATAGTAGTCTTGGATAATCTTTTGTATTTCTGTGGTATCAGTTGTACTTGTGTTCTCCTTTTTTCATTTCTGATTGAGCTTATTTGAATCTTCTCTATTCTTTTCTTGATTAATGTAGCTAGCATTCTATCAATTTTCTTTATCTTTTTAAAGAATCAACTTTTGTTTTCATCGATCCATTTTATTTATTTATTTATTTATTTTGACCTGGATGTACTCCA
>NW_012148730.1:7810378-7811382 GCF_000956105.1 Propithecus coquereli
TAAATAAAATTAAAATTCAGACGCCTCCATTCTTGCCCAAGATGATGTAACCATGACCAGATTTACTCTTGCTCCTGAAGCAACTCACAAAGCAAAGAAAAATAAATGAAAAAAGAAACTTTATGATGGACATTCTGAGAAACTGGAAACCAACAAAGTGAGCCCTATAATTGCCCCAGCTTACTGTCTTGACCGAATTGCCAGTTCACAATTCAGGGTAGGTGAAACTAGGCACAGCCTACTGGACTATCTGACTCACAACAAAGCTTAGAGCTTAGGGAGACCAAGGAAGCTAGATTTTGTAGGACAGAGAACTGAGAGAAAAGACCTGCATAAAAAAGAGAACTGTGGTCATCGACAGAAGGTTTCAGTCTTGTATTACGCTGACTATTGATAAGCATATTGTAAGTGTGAGAAAAGAACTAGAAGCCAAAAAATAAAACACATACAAGGACTAGGGTAACTGCCTTGAAATCACACACTGTCACAAATGGTGACTGTTGCTACCAGTTACATTGAAGAACCTCCTAATATAACAGTCATTGGATATAATTCACTAAGGTTCTTTCTTGCCTCAATATTGGGGAATAATTACCCTTAGATTGAGCCCTATTTTGAGCCCACTTAACCAATCTGATAAATTAAACCTTGAGGGATAAATAAATCTGTTTCCAAGTTGCCAACTGTTTGAGAATAAATTTGAGAATATTTAAACACATACACACACACACATACACACACACACACACGTGTGTGTGTATTTGCCAAATAAAGTAAAATCACATTCACTGGTATTCACTGAAAAATTACCATGCTTTAAAAAATCAAGGAAGATGCAACTCATTAGGAGAAAAATTATTTAAAACCAACAGAATTGACAAAGATGTTAGAATTAGCATAAAATGGCATTTAAACAGTTATAACTGCATTCCGTATGTTAAACAAGTTAATTAGAGACAAGACCCATATCAAAATTTCAGAGTTGAAGACTCCAATGTGTGAGA
>NW_012148730.1:7812077-7813365 GCF_000956105.1 Propithecus coquereli
TAAACATACAATAAAATTTATTGATCATGAACCAAAGGTAAGACACAAGTTACCAATACTAAGAATGAAAAATGTGACACTCTACAGATTCTGGAGATATTACAAAGAATAAGAAAATGTTATGAACAGCTTTATGACAATGCATTTGATAACTTTGAAAAAAATAGGCACATTTGTTAAAACACATAAATTTCCAAAGCCCAATCAATATATATGTAGAACAAATCTGTCAAATAAAAAAACAAGGGGATAAGTTTTTACTCCCAAGCCCCAGCCACCCTCCCCCTTCTTGTTTGCCAATGTCTTTTACATCTCTTTGTGCTCATGTGTGTCCACCGTTTAGCTTCCAATTATTATAGTGTACATTCTTGAGATACTACACATAGGATAATGGTCTCCTGTTCCATCCAAGTTGCTGCAAAAGACATTATTTCATTCCTTTTTATAGATGACTATTACTCCATGGTTTGTGTGTGTGTGTGTGTGTGTGTGTGTGTGTGTGTATGGTGTGTGTATGTTCATGTATATATTTGTGTCATATTTTCTTCATCCACTCATGAATTGATGGCTACTTAGGTTGAGTCCACATCTTTGCAATTGTGAATTGTGCTGCAATAAACATCTCAGTGCAATTTTATTGAAATTTTCATTTGAATTTTAGCATTCATACTTCACCCAGGAAATTAATGAACACAGTGAGCATTGTATGGGGGAAGGGCATGCCTCTAACCCTGGCTTGGGTGAGGCAAAGTCATAACATATAACCAAAATGTTTGTTCTCAAATAATATCCTGAAATAAAAAGAGTCCCAGAACAATAAATGTTGATGTAGATGAGGAGAGATAGGAACACTCATACACTGCTGGTGGGACTGCAAACTAGTACAACCTCTATGGAAAGCAACATGGAGATACCTAAAAGAGCTACAAGTTGAACTAACATTTGATCCAGCAATTCCATTACTGGGCATCTACCCAAAGGAAAAAAAAAGACATTCTATAAAAAAGATATCTGCACTAGAATGTTTATAGCAGCACAATTCACAATTGCAAAGATATGGAAACAACCCAAGTGCCCATCAATACATAAGTTCATTAATAAAATGTGGTATATGTATACCATGGAGTTCTACTCAGCCACAAAAAACAATGGTGACCTGGCATCTCTTGTATTGTCCTGGATAGAGCTGGAGCCCATCTACTAAGTGAAGTATCACAAGAATGGAAAAACAAGCACCACATGTACTCACCATCAAATTGGTATTAACTGATCAACACTTAAGTGCACA
>NW_012148730.1:7813415-7814483 GCF_000956105.1 Propithecus coquereli
TTTAATTTTTTATATTTTTGTTATTTTTTCTCTCTTGAGCATATGACTAAAACGTATTCTGTGTTTGGTTATTTGGCTTCTATTTTGGGTGCTTTCGGGGGGCCAAGGCTCTGTATGGGTTCCTTGGTTATAGATAGGCCTGTGTGGTGGCTTTCTCAAATTCTGAGCCTGTGTCTTCACTGAGAGGAGCACAGGTGCCTTCAGCTCACCAGTAGGGAACTCTTGAATGGAGGAGAGTGTGTAATCTGATTTCCTTTGATTTAGGAGAACTTTGGTGTGCTGTACTCTCCCTTCCCCTAGGGGCAGCATGACCTGAGGATTAGAACTTTAGGAATCTCACAATTCCCCTGGTTTCCACTGGCCCTTTGTGGCTGCTGCAGTTCAAGTGTGTGCTGGGGAATGTTTATAGATCCAGTGATGTGGATATACAAGGTCTGAGATTCCCTGGGCAGGGCAGCTGCAGGAATGCAGCCACTATGTTTTAGGAATGGGGATGAGACATGCCTTCTATGCAAACTTGGGTATGGTGCATATACAGAGAGTAGAGATGCAGCTACTTCTAAAAACTCTAAAATGGCTGTCCCCAGGCACACCCATGCCAACCTCCTTGGGGGAGCATTTATGGCTACATTCACAGAAGTGGATGGGGGAGGAGAAGACTTCATTGCCAAATCTGTTCCTCAGCACCAGTGCTGCCCAGTCACTGGGGCTGAACTACTCTTCTCCCATACAGGCCCCAGCTCCACACTATGTCTTCATTAAGGAGGCACTTGTACCTTCAGTTCCCTAGTAGGGAGCTCTCAGGGGATAGAGTGCATGTGCTTCCATGTCTCCTGTTTCCAGGGGCACTTTAGTACACTACAATCTTCCCTCCCCTAAGTGAAGCCCACCCTTGGGGTTAGAACTTTGGGAATCCCATAAGTCCCCTGGGTTCTATTGGCCCTTTGTGGTTCACAAAATCTGAGTGGGTGCTAGGGAATGTTCCTGAAGGATTCGGTGATGCAGAGACAGAAGGGCTGAGACATCTTTAGCAGGACAGAGGCCCAAAATGGGTACACAACTGGGTCT
>NW_012148730.1:7814533-7815034 GCF_000956105.1 Propithecus coquereli
AACAAGCACCACATGTACTCACCATCAAATTGGTATTAACTGATCAACACTTAAGTGCACATATAGTAGTAACATTCATCAGGTGTCAGGCAGATGGGAGCAGGGAGGAGGTGATCGGTATATACACACCTAATGGGTGCGATGCGCACTGTCTGGGGGAATGGACATGCTTGAAGCTCTGACTCAGGTGGGGCAAAGGAATATATGTAACCTAAACATTTGTAACTCCATTATATGCAGAAATAAAAAATAAAAAACAACAACAAAAACAGGAAGCCTGGGTGTGAGGTCAGGGAGAGTAGGAAGGCAAAGTGTAAAGTGGGCAATGTTGCAGTGGGCAGCCTAGATTTTAGATTTATAGTGGATACTTAGGAACTTGATTTCTGTTCCTGTCACTTGTCATGTGAACCACACAATTGAAAATATAAGCTGGAAAGATCAAGTCCTCGTTGTGAATTGTCTTAAGGGAAAAGGCTACTTTCATAATAGCATCCCTTGAAC
>NW_012148730.1:7815084-7815588 GCF_000956105.1 Propithecus coquereli
AGGGAATGTTCCTGAAGGATTCGGTGATGCAGAGACAGAAGGGCTGAGACATCTTTAGCAGGACAGAGGCCCAAAATGGGTACACAACTGGGTCTGAGGGGAGGGTGGATGACCCTGTGTGAGCTGGCATCTCCACTGCTCTACCTTTAAAAAGTTCCTAAATCAGTGTCCACAGTAATACCTGGGCTTGTTAGGGTAAAGGGGCTCCCCCACAGTTTGGAAACCAGAAGTCTGCTGCAGCAGATTTTGTAGTCAGTTGAAGGGATGAGAGGACCAAAAAAAAAAAAAGAAAAAGGGAAAAAGAAAGAAAGAAAGAAAGAAAGAAAGAAAGAAAGAAAGAAAGAAAGAAAGAAAGAGAGAAAGAAAACAACCCATCTACCCTTTCCATAGGACTGCAAGTTCCTTGGGAGTCAATTTATGCCACCCTCTTGCTTTTCTTATTATGTGCCCAACTTCTTCCTTTGGATTCTATGGTAAGTTCTTGTACTTTTACCTCAGTATTCC
>NW_012148730.1:7819270-7821150 GCF_000956105.1 Propithecus coquereli
AAATACCTTCAGGGTCATTTTTCCATTGAATACCACCTAGTTTCCTATTATCCATACTAATCTTTGGCAAATCTTGGTCACACTCTTAATTTTGTACACACCATACACTTTTCTATTCTTTACATGGCCGATTCAAATTTTCTAAAATTCTATGTTCTGATTGCATTTTGATTATAAATTCAATTTTTAAATTGTTTCTTTCTTCTCGCATTTTACTATAAGTAGTCAAAAGCAGTCATGCAGCAATCTGAAGGCTTTGCTGCCTAGAGGTTCTAGGTATCCTAGAAATATCCTAGGTTGTCTTCAGTTCTGACTTCCACAGGGTCTTAGGAAACAAACATAATTCAGCCAAGGTCTGTGCCACTTTGTAACAAGGATGGCCTTTTCCCTAGTTTCCAAGATATTATTCATTTCCATATAAGACCTCATGAGAATGGCTTGTACTGTCCACATATCTACTAGGATTCTGGTCATGAAAACTTACATAATCTCTAAGGAGAATGAGTCTTTTCTTATAGCTCTTTTTTTTTCTTTTTTTTTTCTTTTTTCTTTTTTTTTTCTTTTTTCTTTTTTTCTTTTTTTCTTTTTTTTCATTTCAGCATATTACTGGGGTACAAATGTTTAGGTTATGTATATTGCCTTTGCCCCACCTGAGTCAGAGCTTCAAGCGTGTCCATCCCCAAGACAGTGTGTACCTCACCCATTAGCTGTGTATACACCCAACCTCTCCTCCCCTCTGCATCTGTCCGACACCTGATGAATGTTTCCTCTATAGCTCTTTTCTTTCTATGAACCTTCACCAGAATTTCTCTTAATGCCTTTTTTATGGCAATATAGGCTTTTTCTACCAGGCTTCTTTAGACTCTCCCAGCCTTTGCTGATTACCAAGTTTCAAAGCCATAGTTTTAGTTAGCTGTTATAATAACTCCTCACTCCTAGCGCCAAGTCCTGTCTTAGAACATTCTGTGCTTTTATAACAAAATACCTGAGATTGGGTAATTTTCAAAGAACAGAAAATGATTTCTCGCAGTTCTAGAGCCTGGGAAGTTTAAAATCAAGCCAGTGGCATCTGGTAAGGGCCAGTGGCATCTTGCTGCACTGTCACAGACACAAAAATATGCAGTAAATGTATTTAGAGTGGTAAAACAATAAAAAATGTGGAATGGCAAGAGAACACTAACTCCCTTTGTCAATCCCATTTTATGACATTCATCTAAACCTCCCAAAATCTCACCTCCCAACACTGTTGAATTAAAGATTAAGTTTCTAACATATGAATTTTGGGGGACAGATTCAGACCACAGCTGCGTATGTCTGTGTACTTGCTGCAATAGATTACCTTTAAAAGTATAAGTGAAAATGCTGTGTCCCAGATATATTACTGGTTACTTTTTCAAAAAAATTTCAAAAAATGAGTAGGTCCACAAAGCTGGAAGATTTTGTTTTAGTTTATATATTACACTTAGACATAGATACATCAAACATTGAATATCTACCACATATTTGACACTGTTGTAGGCACAATAGACTACAAAATTCAATATAAAGTACCTTTAGCCCTCTATATCACTAGTACTTTTCTTAGTATAAAATCCATTCTATCAAATATTGGTACACATACAAATATTTACTTTTGTGGGTATTTGCATTATACATATTTCATATCCTATAATTCTCACATTTTGTGTCCTAATTAAAAATATGAGTTCCTTTATACACAGAGATTTTCTTGATCAGTTTGGATTCCAGCGACTTCAGCATGATATTCCTGGGTGTGATTTTCTTTTTATTAATTCTCATTGGGGTTATTTGAATCTTTATATTCTGGGGTTTTTAATATCTATCATCAGTTTTGGAAAAGTTTTAGCAAGTGTTTCTTC
>NW_012148730.1:7822950-7824314 GCF_000956105.1 Propithecus coquereli
ACACATTTGTCCATCCTTTAGAATTCAACAGTTATCATTATTATCCTTTTTATAAGTACCAATCTTATTATTAACAGCCTATGTATAAATATGTATGTATATAATACATATATACACACACAAACAAATTGCATGTGTGTTTGTACTGTACAGGGCTGGTATATACCTCTTCCATGTGTTCCTATAGTCTACATTGCTTAACACAACTGTAGAGTATTTATAATGTGATCATATATTCCATGAATGTGTCATCTACTAAACTATAAAGAGTTTGGAAGCATAGAGCCTGTAAGTTCTTTTCCCATAGTCCAACATCCTTAGAACCTGTCATATTTCCAGGTTCATAGTAAGTACAGAGTAATTATTGAACGTCATCAACTCTCCTTGAAACAATATCACATCTTGGATTAAGAACACTACTCCTGTTTTTTTTTTTTTCTCCTTCCTTCCTCTCAATTGACTACAACCTGTTCTGAATCTGTCTGTTCTTTAAATGTTGTAATTTCCCAGAATTTTGTCTTTGCATTTCTTGTTGATTTCTGTAAATATATTCTCTCATTTTTCTTCTTTGTTACAATCATTTTACCACTCACCTGAATGCTAATAGCTTCTGATTGTTTCTTCAACTTCTACCTTTCTTCTTAAATTAAAATATATTAATACATTTTCCTCTGCTTTTGAAAATGTTTGTCATATTGATATCTCTTGTGATTTCACAGTATATGTAGTTACAAAGAAACCAGAAAAGAAAGATGGTCTTTGAGAGCAATAGAGCTAGACAGACTGGGTTAAATCCAAGTTGGGTAATTTACTAGCTAGAAACCTTAGACAAGTGACATAACCTTTATGTTCCTAATTTTTCTCATGTGTAAAAGGAAATAATAATAGAAAGAGGATAGACTGAATTAGGAAGGAGAGTGCTGCATATAGACACCAGAGTAGAATATGACTTATGTAATAATTCAGTACCAGTTGGATGACAGAGTAATTAAATTGTAATACAGACTGCTCAGAGAAGTAAAGTAGGAGAATTGTAATGGGTTCATACCGTTTGTTTTTCCGTTTTTCCATTGTTATAGAATAGAGTCATAAAAGCCTGGTGGAAAATTATTTCATTTTTCCAAATGCAGCAATCAGTTATTGCCTTTTATTGGTTTCCATCACAATGTGGAGGGCCTCAGATTTTTAATTAGTTTGATGTAAATAAAAACTATTACATTGGTATAGGTGGATCCAACAATTTCACTATTCCCTCACTCCTCTTATCCATTCATTCTTTAATGCATTCACATATTAACTAAACCTTCATTGGTTGTCTATGTTTCAATCTTTTATTTGGCAGTAAGAATTTTTTAAAAGATATT
>NW_012148730.1:7825141-7831703 GCF_000956105.1 Propithecus coquereli
TCCAGTAATTTGTCCATTTTACAGATCATGAAGAATGAAGGTGATCAGATAGGTCCCAGGAACAGAGAATGATACTCTCTAGAGACCAAACTGAGAATCTTGGTATTAACATTATTAATACAAATACCATAGACATTTCTTTTATGCTGCTTGTGGGCTGTTAAAGGAGTAGTGACATGAAAAACATGTTTGAATAAAATTAACCAGACTGGTAAGTTCAAGACGAGATCATTTGAAGTGTAACAAGAGAGGACATGTGGATTCCCTGTTATCTAGATGTAATAGTGTGCTGAATCAATAAGAAGACTGAATACAATGTCATCTACAAATCAATTCTCATATGACAAACATTTTTATATTCTGATAAGTTAAAATATCACAAAATTCAATAGTGAAGATTCAAGGTAATGAATCTTTTAAAGAAAATGTATTTTTCCTAGACTGCTATATATTCCAACAAGGTGCTACCTTCATTACTAACATTGTATGAAACTGTTTAGAGCAGAGAAACTTTTAGGGCTCCCAATAAAAACTCTAGGAACATTAGTGAAAACAAAACAATACCTTAGAAAACAAACCAGTGTATCTCAAATAATCAGTTTTATGGCTTCTTGTTTTTCTGTGCTTATCTGTGCAAATATGATAGCATACAGAAATTGCTTAACTAAAGAAATGCAACAGAATCTTAAACTAATGGGTATGGTGTGCAATGCTTTAACTTAATGATGTGGCACTTTTTGGACTATCCTACTTTATATGTAAATTTTTGTAACCCTTATAAATGGAAAATCTCATATAGACTATGCAACATCATTGTGCAGCATAAAAATTATATCAAAATGGCATTTCTTGATGACATGCATCCATTAGAAAGAGCCCATAAAAATGTTATAAACATATTTGGATCTGCTAGGTGATGATTTTTCCTGACAAGCTAATGTGCTGTGCTATGAGAAGAAATAGGGTTATACTGTTGAAAAGAATAAAATCATTCCAGTGTCTTTTATGAAAAAAAACTTTCAAGAAAAACAGTATACTACCAAAAGCCCAGCAGATAAGGTAACCCTTTGAGACTTGTAAGTTTCACATGATAATTTTTACATGTTCTGTCTAGATTGATAGGAAGTATGTTAATGAAGACAGAATTGTCTTAAATTTGCATTGCTAAGAAATTTTTAGTGCTTCTAAGATAAACACTTTTCCCCTGGATTTTTGTATACTTTGAATAATAGTTTTGTAGAAGTGAAATTTTGAAAATACATGTGTCAATTTTCTATGAATATCATCTTAAAATGTCTTATATTTACATAAATTTTTTAAACAAAGGTAAATATACAGGTTCAATGTAGCACTTAGATATGATACATTCTTGAAGGCTTGACTAAACTCTTATTTTCCTAATAAATAATTGAGTAATCATTCATTTTATTTGTCATTTAAACATAATACTCAAATTCTAGGTAGAGACTGATTAAAAGTGAAGATTGATAGACCTATTAAACAGCCTATGTAGAAAGTAGCAGTCATTTTTAACAAGGTAACAAATTTCCAATTCATTTCATGACTATAAACAGAAAAATAAATAGTAAAAGAAATAACATATGTCAAGTATCTATTCGCAATGCTGCCATTTTTAATTCAAAATGATTTTGGACTTAGATAAACTGTTTACACAGTTGGAAAATAAATATAGCAGTGGCTTCCAATTTTGGAAAAATAGAACCTATTAAAAGTAGATACTTATTATAAACATACAAAAATGGTGGGTGTACACGCTCATCTAAATGCATGTAATTATGCACATTTCAGAACTGGTTAGGTAGAGAGGACAATTAAATCCAGAAAAACGAAATCATGAACCAATGTGGTATAATGGGGAGGGTTTAGATTACATATATATGACCAGTGGCTGGAATATAAGACAAAAATAAGATCAGAAGCATTGTATTTAGAGCTGCACAAGGTCAGCACTTATAATTAAGACCACAAAATAAAGCCAAGGCTCTGGAGATTTTACACTAACTTCCAAAAGAACTAAAGATCAATATTTGAATAAAATAGCATAGATTCTTAAAAGTTAAAATAAGTTTGTAATTGCATGCAACAGAGGATAGTGTGTGTGTGTGTGTGTGTGTGTGTGTGAGCGCGTGCGTGTATACACTATTTAGAAACTGGTTAGGAATTAACACCTAAAACAAATACCACTTAATAGCAAACAGCACAAATGTATATCATCCATAAAGGTAAAGAATTTCCAAGGTGAGTAATTATTTTACAAATCAATTATTGACTAGTAAAACATCAATGGCACATAGCAAGAAAAAAATAAATAAAGAAATGGAAGAATGGAAAAATAAGTGCCACATGTACTTACCAGCAAATTGGTTTCACAGAGCAACACCTAAGTGAACATATAGGAATAACATTTATCGGGTGTCGGGCAGATGGGAGCGAGGAGGAGGGGATGGGTATATACATACGTAATGAGTGTGATGCACACCATCTGGAGAATGGACATGTTTGAAGCTCTGACTAGGGGAGAGGGGCAAGGACAATATAACCTAAACATTTGTACCCCCATAATATGCAGAAATAAAAAAAAAAAAGAAATGGAAAAGAAGAGAAAATATTTTTCTAAAAATTGCCTTAAGTCTCTTTCAATCTAGAGTTTGCTGTATACAAAAATATGCTCAAAACCAAATAAACTAAAGGGCAACCCCATGCGCTGCCCAACATGTACCATCTTGCTGCTGTGGCCCTTCCTACCTTACACCATCTCCTGCTGCATGCCACCAGTACCCCCTGTAAATGGAAAGAGCTAATGTCCACAGCCCTGGCACCTGCAGCCACCATCTATATAGGCTCACTTATCTGCCACTGGCACCACTGTGGGGAGACCACACAGAGAAAATTACCATGCCACTCACCTTCATGAAGAGGGACATCTCAGTTACCCATACAAGCTGCCAGGAGCAGTTTGGGGACCAACCTACCATGAATATCTCCCAGCATCAGCTTAAACTGTGACAACCACAGGCGAAGGGGGCAATGCAGGAGAACAACTGCATTACATGCTCTCAGTGCATCCACTGCTCTCCTACCTGGTCAATCTTCCAGAGCATGACTGAAGCGTATCATCCAAGGACTTCTCCCTCTCTTTACTGAGCATCAGAGTTCCCAGCAGAGGATAACAGCTGTACCACAAAACTATTCATTTTGAACCAAAAGAAGAGATCACAAATGAGAAGGAACAGTATAAGGATGCTGACAGTATGAATAAACAGTGTCCTTTGAGAGTCCCAAAGGATCACACTAGCTCCCAGATATGGAATTCTGAAAATGGATCACAAGCAAGGTCAATGGAATAAATGAAAAAGTTGTAAAAAAACACAAAGGAGCCAAAAAAAACCTATTTAAGGACATGAAGGAATAATTTACTAATGAGATAGATAGTTTAAGCGAAAACATAGCAGAAATTCTGGAAATGAAAACATCATTTAAGGAAATTTAAAATATAGTGGAAAGTTTCAACAATGGACTAGACCAAGCAAAAGAAAGAATTTCAGAGCTCAAAGACAAGACAATCTAATTAACCCAGTTATTCATAGATGAAGAAAAAAGAATCAAGAATAATGAACAAAATCTTTGAGAATTGTGGAACTATGTAAGATGACCAAACATAAAAATAATAGGTATCCTGGAAGGAGAAAAAGAAAAAGCAAGAAGCGTGAAACCTACTTGAGGGAAAGAGGAAAACTTTCCTGGTCTTGCTAGAGATCTAGACATCCAGATATAAGAAGGTAACTGAACTCCCAGAATATTCATTACAAATATGATGTCTCCAAGGCCTGTGGTCGTCAGACCGGCCAAAGTCAAAGTGAAGGAGAAAATACTACAGTCTATGAGATGAAAGAATCAAGTAAATTGCAAAGAAAAACCCATCAGAATAATAGAACACTTCCCAGAAGAAATCTTACAAGCTAGAAGAGAATGGGGTCCTAATTTTAGTCTTTTTAAACAGAATAAATGTAATCAAAGAATTTTGTATCTTAAAAAACTAAGCCTCATAAATGAAGGAGAAATAAAATCTTTCCCTTATAAGCAAATACTAAGGGAATTTGCCAGCACTAGACCTGCCTTAAAAGTGCTCTGTATACTGAACAGTCAATATGCACTGGTGTAAACAACTGAAAGTATTAATAAAAACTCACATCTCTTATGAAACAATAACACAAAGAAAAAAAAGCAACTAGAGAGCATTCAACATGATGACTGGTATAGTATTTTATATATTAATGTTAACATTGCACACAAATGGTCTAAACTCTGCACTTAAAAGATATAGGTTAGTGGAATGGATAAAAACACACAACCCAAATATATGTTGTTTTCAAGAAACCCATTTAACTCATAAACACTCATAGACTCAAGGTAGAGGGGTGGAAAAATATTCCGTGCCAATAGAAACCAAAAGTGAGTGTGTGTAGCTATTTTTATACAGACAAAATAGACTTAAAAAAAAACAGTAACACAAGTCAAAGATTGCCATTATGTAATGACAAAGTGATTGACTCACCAAGAAAATAAAACAGTCCTAATTATATACACACACACACACACACAGCCAATAGAGGAGCTCCCAAATTCATAAAACAAATACTGCTAGACATAAGGAAAGAAATAAACAGCAACATCATAATAGCCAGGGACTTCAACACTCCACTAATCATGAGGGAAATGCAAATTAAAACCACAATGAGATATCACCTTACCCCTATCAAAATTGCCACTATAAAAAATAAAAAAAAAATGACAGATGTTGGCATAGGTGTGGTGAAAAAGAATGCTTATACCTTTTTGGTGGGAATGAAAATTAGTACAACCTCTATGGAAAACATTATTGAGATTCTTTAAAAAACTAAAAGTAGATCTACTATTCTATCCATCAATCCCACTACTGGGTATCTAGGCAAAGGACAGGACAGTAAGTCATTATATCAAAAAGACACTCGCACCCAAATGTTTATTGCAGAATAATTCACAATTGCAAAAATATGGAATCAATCTAAATTCCTATCAACTGGTGAGTGGATAAAGAAAATGTTATACACACACATCCACACCCACACACACCCACCATAGAGTACTACGAAGCCATAAAAATGATTTATATAATGTCATTGGCAGCAACTTGAATGGAAATGGAGACTACCATCCTAAGTGAAGTATCTCAGGAAAGGAATGACGAACACAACATATCCTCACTAATAAGTGGAAACTAAATTATACATATACATGGTCATAAAGTGGTATAATGGACATTAGAAACTATTAATAACAAAGAGGTATGTAGAAGAGGCGAGAGGGATAAAAATTTAGCCACTGGGCATAATGTACACTAGTCTGGTGATGTACACACCAAAAGCCCTGACTTCATCATTATTCGATTTATCCTTGTAACAAAAACAGTTGTACCTAGTGTTTGTTGAAGATGGATTTGATGTTTGAAATCTTCCTAAACTCATCTGGATCAAAGATATGGTGAATAAAGTAAGTGATTAGGCTGGGTACTTGTGGCCTAAATTAGGATGTGAATATTAAGAAACTATACTTAAACCTTTTAGTGAAATTCAAAACTGACTTTAAAACAATTCCAAACAGTACAAGGAGAGACTCTTAAGTGGCTGCTCCAAGTACAAATAATCATTTGAATGATTCATAAGTCTCTCTTCTTTGGGTGGAAAGTAAAACCACAAGGTAGGCCTGTGACATCTCTTGCAATGCTCAATCTTTACAAACATAATCATACTTCATGTATACACACAAAATAATTCCTATACCACATCGTATTAGTAATAGACTCAAAGGAGATTACTTATAAAAGATATTTCACATGTTCCCTAGCAGTAATGTTCTGCACAATAGTAATTTAATTGTAATGGAACCATAACCTCCTAATAAGACTGCTTTAATATGGCTTATTCTTTCTGATATTTTTCTTAAATATTAAAATGAATCAGTCATTTGAAGTTATAACTACATTTTAGAGATAATGAGAACAGATTGGTCTATGACTTCGTTATAAATAAGCCAATCTTTTGAAGCAAGAGAATGGAATTCTTAGGTTTATATTTCTGTTAAGAAGTACTGTAAATGTGTACTCTTATGAGGGGACTTTGTTTTTTTGTAGTATTTCTGAATACTATATTTATTGGACTGATCAAGGCTATTTTTTTAACAATTCCAACTGTAATTTTTAATTTTTTTAATTTTCCCACTTTATTGAGGTATAATTGATGAATAACAATTGTGTATATTTAAGGTATACAGCACAATAATTTGAAATACATATATAGTGAAGGATTACCGCAATCAAGCTAATTAACACATCCATCACCTCACCTAGTTACCGCTTTTTTCGTGTGTGGTTAGAACACTTAAAATCTCTCCTAGTAAGTTTCAACTATACAATACAGTATTATTAATTATAGTCACGACGTTGTACATTAAATCCCTAGAATTTATTCATCTTTTTAAAAAAATTATTTATTTTCTAAAATTT
>NW_012148730.1:7831903-7838583 GCF_000956105.1 Propithecus coquereli
ATCTAGCATGTCTTATATTATCCTGGATAGAGCTGGAGCCAATCCTTCCAAGTGAAGTATCACAAGAATGAAAAAACAAGCACCACATGTACTCGCCATCAAACTGGTACTAAATGATCAACACTTAGGTGCTCACATGGAAGTAATATTGGCTGGCTGCTGGTCAGGTGGGGGTGGGGGTGGGGATGGGTAAACTCACAACTAATGGGTGCGGAGTACACTCTATGGGGGATGGGCACGCTTCTGGCTCTGGCTTGGGTGAGGCAAAGGCTATTTTTTAAAAAGCTCTCCACTTCCCTTTTTTAGTGATTTTTTTCTGCCCAAGACTGACAACAAATTCTATGTAGAACTATAGCCTGTTTAAGAAAGTTTTAAAAACATGTAACACTTAAGAAATGGCCACTTTCTGTGAAAGAAACTGGTTTGATAGCCATGATCTTATTGCTGTCTGCTTTTAACAAAAGTCTTTTCTTCATTTATACTATTTAAACAAATAAAAAAAACCTAAAACCTCTTTAAAAAACACTTTTACCCACTTAATATTTTTAAATATTAAAAAATGGGCAATAGACTTTATATTTCTGCAAAGAGGAACTAAAATTGCCAACAATTATATGAAAATATGCTCAAATTCATCAATCATCAGGGGATTCCAAATCAAAATCACTATGAAATACTACCTAGCACCCATTAGAATGGCTATTATGAAAAATGTGGCAACGGTATGGAGAAAAGGTAACTCATGTACACTGTTGCCGGGAATGTAGATTGGTATGGCCATTAAGAAAAACACTATGAAAATTTCTAAAGAAAGTAAAAATAGAACTACTATATGACCTACCAATCCTTCTTCTGGGCATATTTCCAAAAAGTGAAATCACCACCTTGTGAAGATATTTACACTCCCATGTCCATTGCAGCATTATTTATATAGCCATGATATAGGAACAACATAAATATCTAGATAAAAAGAAGGATGCATACATAGAATGGTGTATTGTGCAGTTCTAAAAAAGAACAAGATTTGTCATTTTCCCACAACATAGATAAGCCTAGAGGACATTATGCTAAGTGAAATATAGGCCAGACACAGAAAGAAAAAATATTGTATTATCTCACTTATATGTGGAATATGAAAAAAAAAATCAAATATACAGAGAACCAAATGGTGGTTGCCAGGGGAGGGCAGGAGGGAGGAAAAAAATGGGCAGATGTTGGTCAGAATATACAAAGTAGCAGATTAGGATAAACAAGTCCAGAGATCTAATGTATATTAATACTATAAGTAATAAAATTGTACTGTATTTGATATTCATACTAAATAAGTATATTTTACTTGCTCTTGCTACAAAAACAAAACAAAGCGAAAACAGGTAACTATGTGAGATCATGAATATGCTAATTTGCTTCACTATAGTAACCTTTTTACTGTCTATATTCATCCCGTGACATCATGTTGTACATGTTAAGTATCCATAATACAATTTATTTTAAAAAACAGAGAGACAGCAATAATCACATTTCTGCTCTTAGCCCCTGAAAGTTAAACGTATTATGATATTTTGTTTAAATCAAATTTATACTTCTGATTTTTTTCTCCAACTAAATCTCTACTTTAGATAATTTGGTTTAAAAACACGAGGAGAATAAACAACATCTCTAGCCATTCTGCGTCATAATCAGATACCTTCATACATATTCTGGTGTCATAGTTTCGCTTTTTTATCCATAATAACCATAGTTGTTTCTGAGCTATTCATTCTGAAGTTCTTCAAAGGCATTATTTAAATTTGTTAGAAAAAAAGAAATAAACCCTATATTTCAAATATATTTCTGACTTTTAGGGTGAAATTTACTGGACCTCATAATTATTTTCAAAGATTAAAACTGGATTTATATTATATTGCATTAATACATTTAAAGTTGTCTGTGATATTCTTCTGTCCCATGAACTGAATGATTTCATCTTAACTATGCACTGTTAATTTCATTGCTGTGATTAATAAACCCTGTCACTATGCATTTATAAACCTGTTATTTTCAGGGTTGCATTTATTGCTTGCCTTTTTTTCAAAATGCCATTTCATAGGAGCGGTTTAACAAATGTTAAATTTCAAAGACAGATAATAGATAATTACAAACATTTAAATGATGGATGTTAATTTGATCCTAATAAAATGTCAGGTAAATTAAGGTCATGTCTGTAGAAGACAGTCATTCTAAACTAAATTTTATTGTTAGATAATAAATATGTCTCACCTCTTACATCCTACCCACACAGTTTTCTACTCAGAATTTAATATGGTTTTTAAATAAGGATTAGATATATGTGTAACTAAATAGTTCTCATTACTTATGAACACTGATTTGAAATAATTCATTGCATGAAATGTTCTAAAATAATAGAATAAATGTTTTAAAATAAAAATATATTAAAAGAATATTGAATAACTTCACAATAAAATACACAGATAAAAAAATATTACTTTTTCCTTTTGACCAATAAGAAAACTTTGGCATAAAGAAGTCCTTCAACCTGGGCAAAGTAATGAATTAAGCCTTACAACTTTGACTCAAATGGTACAAATGAAATTTACGTTACCAAAGCCTTTGTACCCCCGTACTATTCTAAAATTAAAAAAAGCAAAGTATTATAACCAACTCCATACACTCAAATACTTCAGACACTGACAAAGTATACTACTAAAAAGTTTGATCAGTTGTGTATGAATATAATGGTACTGACATTCAATTAAAAAGATATTTATGAATGTGTCTCACTAGTTGTGCTTAATATTAGTCATCTACCGACTGTGTGAAATTAGTAATTTGCATCTGCTCTTGGGTATACCACTCTATTTAAGGGCCTTAGATGAAGCCAACAGAACTTCATACAAATCTGATACCTGCTGTAGTGCTAGAGTCAAAATTCTAATTAACTAAGGAAAATACACAGATATTTTAAAAATATTTAGAAAGAAATATCTTTAGTTTATAAGATAAGATGGCATTATTTAAATATGTAAGGTATGTCATCTCAATTCATATCTGACTACATTTTTTTCATTATAAATAAACCTATTTTAGACTTGATAAAAGATCCTACTAAAGCAAATAAATAAAACAATCATGATATTAGATAAGGATACTTGTATTAATACCTGGAGAGATTTTAAGAAAAAGGAGCAACAGATTCAAAAAAGAAATAAGCAATACCAAGAACAAATTGTACTCTGACGACCTATGAATGTACTCAGGAGGAAATACAGTATTGTTTCTTGAATAAGTCAAACGACAAATATTAGAAACATTTTGTTTAATTCTCTGTTCATTTTAAATACATGATCTTTAAAATATAAAGCATACACTTTCAAAACTTAATAGTTGATTTGGATAACTTTTCTCAAGGAAGCTAAATGAAATAATTTTATCATTTAGATTTTATCATTTAAATATTATGAAGTCAGAATACTCACAGATAGATATTTTATGCAAATGATTGTTTTGTGATTGCATGTTTGTGCACAGATATATTTTAACATAGGAAATTTAAAATGATTTTGAAATCATTGTGAGAAAATAAAGTCAAAAAGGAAAACATGATTGTATAAACACATTTTATGCTATGCATTATATTTTCTGAAGTATACTGTTCAATTAAACTGGTTATTTAATATAATTATGTTAATTTTTCCTCATTAAAAAAAGAAGACATATTGCAAAGCTCAAAATATATACTATTTATTGGATATTCTACTGTTGGAATGTACAATTCCAGAAGATTCCTAAAAAATATATAAATGGAATTTCATTAGAATATCATCAGTTTCTCTACATTAAAACTAAAACATTAAAAATCAACACAGTAATCAAGGTTGAATTTGGAATAAAAGGTCATAATGAAAATATAGTTTACTCAGTTTATTTCATGCATCCTGACAATTTAATAAACCTATATTGTATTCATAATTATGAGATAGAATACCATAATCAATGTTTTCAATGTTCTCATAAACATTATTATCAATATTAATGATTGTTATCCAAGTATATAACTAGACTCCTGGTTTTTATGAGAACACCTTTGATTTGGATCAACTGTTTATTTCTCTGAATTTTGATGTCTATTTGCTTCATGTATTTGTTTCTATTGACTTCAAACATTGTGAGAAATGTTTTTATTGACCTACATGATCATAATCTTAGTTTAATTTTAATGTTTCCCCTTTTTATCTGAAAATCTGCTCAAAGTATTTGGTTTGTTTAAATGAAATGAAATCCTGATATTCACAAGAGATATATTCTTCATTAAAATATTTATGTAAAAACATTCACCAAATTTTTAAAAATACTATTTTCAAAAACTTATTATATATATATATATTCATAGTAAAGTATTATAAAAATAAAAATATAAAATTATAAAATAAAAAATATACTTTGACTATGAGAAAGGCTTACATCATGAGAACATTCATTCATTCATTACTAAAGTACTAGTAATAATAAAGATATTTCTTAGTTTATATTGTATTTAAATCTTTCATAACCTTCTTGGAGACTTATTTGACAAATTTAGAACATTTATGCTGTGTATACTAATTAAAAGACTAGCTTTCAGTTTGATTTATTTGATAAACCTCGGTGATTTCACCAAAGCTGTCCCTTAGGTCCTCCTCTAACATCTTCATAGAAATAAAGCACAAATAGGGAATATCTAATCACAGAGAATATTGTCACATTGACTAGTCATGTCCTCAAACAGTACATATTTGTTTTAGAGAAATAACCTTGGGGTCCTCCTCAGTAACATAAGAAAAAACAAATTCTTGAAAATTGAAGACATGAGAGTGTTTGCTATGCTTGTTATGAAATCTCTTACCTGACTAGCTTGTCTCAAACTCATTAAAAAGAACCCTTAATGGTGGTTTATAGATGTTGCAGGAGTCTTTTGTTTTCTTTTACAATGTCTGCAAGGAGTAAAACAATGCATTTTTAAAATAGTGAGATGACTCTTTTACCTTACCCTCAGCCTAAAGGAAGGCAGCAATATCAAGGGGATACTTGCTGTGGCTGTTTTTGTCAGAGATTATCAGAAAAATAATGACCAGCGTTTTTAGGAAGAGGACATGTGGAGAACATGCTAAATCAAAGTTATCATAATCAAACATCAGAAGGCAATTCCAATTCATTTAGAAATAAAAGGAGTTTGGGGCAGGCTAGAATTTCTGTAAAGAATCTCTGCAATGAGTGGAAAATTGGACTTTGGTAGAAAGCAAAGTCATATTGGCATAGTTGAAACCCAGGCTTTGGAAAGTTGTGCTAAGGACATTGCTACTGGCAAAATCACCATAAATACTCTGCCCTTGTCCTTGGAAATGACACTCTAGAAAATGGGCTATGGGTCTGCCAGATCTGAACACCTGGACATGTTTACCCTTTCACTTCTGGGAATAATCTTTAACAATCTCACAACTTTGAATGAATCTCTCAGGAGACAGCATCTTATGCTATGTGCATAGACCACATCCCCACATTTTGACAAAGAGGAGGTGGCATAGGAAACACGCATATCTCACTTCAGGTGTCTGTCCACAAAAGCAGTTACTACCGGCTTCCAAATTCTACTGTTGGTTATCCTCCAATATAGGGAGATGGATTTGATGGTGGGCTGCTGAAGCATTAACAAAATTGTACTGCAGTAGAGGATTTCTTTTTAAAATTGCTGTAATTGTCGTGTTTTATAAATCCTAGACACATTAAAATTGATTATGAAATTTATAGGCTAAAGCATAACTAAAAATGCATAAGAATTTGATAGAAAATGTGTCTCACAGTGTTTCATAGTGATGTGAATCACAGTGAAAGTACCTTATCTCTTATCATCTCTGGTTCTCTCTTTTTTTTTTTCTAATACAGGCATACACCTCCTTTTATTGTGCTTTGCTTTATTCTACTTCACATATACTGTTGTTTTTGTTTTGTTTTGTTTTGTTTTTATGAATTTAAGGTTTCTGGCAACCCTGCATGGAGCAAGTCTATTAGTTCCATTTTTTGAACAGTATGTGCTCACTTTGTTAGCATTTTTATAGTGATAAGGTATTTTAAAGTATCTTTTTTAGACATGATGCTATTACATACTTAATAGACTACAGTACAGTGTAATTATAACTTTTATATTCACTGGGAAACCAAAACATATATATGACTTGTTTTTTTATGATATTTGCTTTATTGTCATGATCTGGAACAGTACTGTAGTATCTCCAAAGTATGTCTATGTACACAATTTCCAAAAGAAATCTTATTATAGAAAATGATATAGTAGGTGGATACATTCATAAATGTTCAGGTTAAAAATCATCTAGGAATCAAGACCATGGCTTCTATAAAGATAGCTCCTTTCTTGGAGTCTTACTTGAGGTAGGCCTTGTATTATAAAGTTTCAAAAGGACTGATCTAGTACAATTTATTTTCTTATCTTCAGTATGAAAACTATAGAGAAGTTAATCTATTGCGCAAAATAAAGATATGAGATTATAACAATGAGTACAATTCCTATGTTCTTTCTACTATATGCATTTGGACTGTATCTTTCATTTCTTAGTTGCATTTCTAAGTATTAATATGCTCATTCTTGGGGAAAATCTTATTAAAGTCTATGTTAACTTGAGTATATA
>NW_012148730.1:7841115-7842291 GCF_000956105.1 Propithecus coquereli
AATTACTGCAATAGTTTGAAATAGAAAACATTAATTTTAGCAATGAAAGTTGATATAACTGTGTATTGGCATACTTTCAGAAAATACATATTCATAGGTAATCAATATTTTATAAATTATTTTTAGCTGAGCTACATATTCCAGTGTTACTTAAGGGCATCCATTCATCAACACACTCTTTTTTCACTACATAAATGTGCCTATGATTGCTAGAATAATGCAAGGAAATTGTGCTTTTCAATATATAAAACACATTCATTTGTGCATAAGAACATGGATACAGTGAAACAGTTTTCTTCCACTGTATGCAATCAGTACATGATGCTAAATAAAAATACTTCTAAACAGTGATAATGATAATTTCATTACTTGCATGATCAACATAACATTCAAAAATATACTACGTGTGTATATGTGTATATATAGATATTGAGATAGTTCTTGACTATATCATTAATAGTCTAATTATTCTAATAAACAATTAGTAGTATTCCATTTCTAACGTACATAACTACACTATGTGCAAATCAAGATATTTTTAAAGTATTCATCACTTAACATAGTTAACCATGTGTGTGGGGGGTAAAAACAACTGTCTTCTACTATTTTAGGAAATTTCCAGTATAAAATACATTATTATTAGCTATAGTCACCATGCTGTACATTAGGTCTCCATCACTTATTCATCTTGTACCTGAAGGATTGTGTCCTTTAACAAATCTCTCTCCTTTTGCTTCACCCATTAGCCCCTGCTAACCACCATTCTGCTCTCCGTTAAAGTGATTTTGACTATTTTAAGTGTCCATGTATAAGTGAGATCATGCAGTATGTGTCTTTCTGTGTCTGGCTTATTTCACTTAGCATAATGTCCTCAAGGTTCATCCATGTTGTGGCAAATGACAGGATTTCCTTTTTAAATGCTGAATAATAATAACATTCCATTTTATACACACACACGCATATGTATATACACACACACACATATACACCTATTTTCCTTACTGATTCATCTGTCAATAGACACTTCGTTTTCATATCTTGGCTATTGTGAATAATGCTGCAGTAAACATGGGAATGCAGATAACCCTTTGAGACACTGATTTATTTTTTCTAAATATATACCTAGAAGTTGGATTGCTGAATCTTATGATAGTTCTATTTTTAATTTTTTAAAAA
>NW_012148730.1:7844641-7845968 GCF_000956105.1 Propithecus coquereli
TCCTTGAATTTTTTTTGTAATAATCCTCAATAAAAATACTTGAGGCTGGTGCTATTTTATAAGGAGATAGGAATATTTTGGGTTTTTTTTTTTTGATCATCTATTTCTTATGTAGGAATATGTCTTATTTTATTTTATTTCTATCTTTTGGGGAAAGATTTGGTAAATTACATATTTTTAGAAAATATATTTCATAGAGGTCATCTACTTCATTTCTCTAGCATTATCAGAGTAATATATCATAATCCTTTTGATTCCCTTTTTACTTTGGTTATTATACATTAGAAGTATGCATGCATTTTTTGCATTATGTAAATTTTAATCTATTTTTAGGAACCACTGTTAAGATTTTTATCACTTATTCTGATTTCTCTTTTATTAATTTATTCATTTTATTCTTATGCTGTTTTGTTTTTCTGGAAATTACATTATTGTGTTTTTCTAAATTCTTTTTTTGGTTGTGTTAATCATTTATTTAATTTTTGTTTTTCTTTTTAGTCAGTAAATATTTATTAGTATAACTTTTGGTATTTCATGGTGCTTTTGCCCATCCATACATTTTCACATGTAGAATTTATTTTTATTTTCTCATTTATGATGGAGTAATTGGTACATGAACAGCCTCCTGTATAAATAACCTGTAAAATTAGAGAAATTATATTTGAAAACACTTTTGGGAAGTCAAATATGAATAATTTACCTGTAGTTCCTGTGAGAAGGGAAAAATCACAAGGTAAACTCTGCGTTTCCCTGGTTCTTAGTCTAGGGACTCTTCCTGAACCATGGTGCAGCAACCTGATCCCAATAAGAGCATGATGGACCTGTAGAACTAAGGAGGCAGAGGAAAGAATTTTGGACAACTGAAGGAGCTAGACTCCACAGGGTGCAGCATTGCATGTGAGCGGTGGTGCTTAGGAGATGATCTGGAAGATCAAATGGAGGGCCCTGCAATTCTTCAACTGAGAACCAAACTGAACATGCCAAATATACCACCAGCCAAGAAATACCTAGGAATGGCAGCTCTGGAGTTGGGAACAGAACAGAGATACTAGAAGTTGAGCAGTTCAGGTTAGGCTAGTGCCTAAGGGTGTAGGATGTGGAAATTCTAGCTTGCCAGAATGCGCAGATCTTTTTAACATCTATTGCTGACAGACTTGGCAAATAGATTTGCCTTAAGATTGAGGACAGCACCAAATAAGTAAAACAGACTCTAGAAATCCAGCAACACATTTCTAAGTGATCTAGATATGTTTCAAAGAATAAATCAAAATGGAAGTTGGAAAACACTTCACATTGAATAATAAAAATACAACATATCACGATTTGG
>NW_012148730.1:7847838-7849114 GCF_000956105.1 Propithecus coquereli
AGCTTAGTGAGATTCTGAGCAGATAACCCAGCTAAGTCATGCCACGGCTCCTGAATCATGAAAAATGTGAGATAAGAAATATATGTTGCCTTAAGGCAGTAAAATTGTGCAAATGTGTTATATATTAATAGAAAAATGATATAATAGAGTTAAGTACCACATTCACAGAATGAAAGATCAATATTATTATAATTTTCATGTCCCAAAGGTCAATGTGTACACTGAAGGCAACCTTAATCAAAGCATCAAGAGTTTTCTTGCCGAAAGCAACGTATTTAGAATACATTGGGACATGCAAAAAGCCTAAAATTTCCAAAACCATTTTTGAAAAATTGACAAAACTGAAAGATTCATTTTTTTCTAAGTTCCCAACTTACTGTAAATCTACAGTAGTGATCATAATATGTAATTCTCATATGATTCATATATAGATCATTTTACAGATTAAAAAGTATAGAAATACAACACATAGACATAATCAATTAACTTTCAACAGAGGCAACAAAGTAAACAATGGACCTTGATACCTCTTAACAATTGATACTGGAACAACTAGATTATCTGTGTGGAAAAATGAATTTCAATTCTTACTTGGCATGATACACATAAATAATTGAAAGTGGATCATAGACAACATTTTTAAACTACAAATATTAAACATCTAGATGAAAACATAGGAGAAAATCTACAGAAACTTGGGATAGGCAAAATTTCTTAAGTAGGATACAAAGAATATTACCAAGAAAGACAAATTTGATACATTAAATTTCATCAAAGTAAAGCTTTTTGCTCTTCACAAGACACCATAAAGAAAATAAGAAACTGAAAAGGCAAGCCATAGTCTGGGAGAAAATATATGGCAAAGTACATTTATCCATAAAATACAAAGAACTCCTACAAATTAGGGAGATAAGCAACCCTACACAATAGCTGAGGGACTTGAATAGACATTTCCTCAAAATGATACATAACTGGAAAATAATCAGCTGAAGAGAAACATAACATCATTGGTCATCAAGGTACCATAAACTGAAATCCATAGGATGTATCACTCATATTCACCAGTGTGCTAAAGTTAAAAGGTTGTCAATTTCAACTGTTTAGGAGGAAGTTAAACAGTTAGAATTCTCACACATTCCAGTAAGTGTATAAATTCGTAAATTTATTTTTATTTTTCTCTTTGAAAAACTGCTTAACTCTTTCTTTAAAACATAAGCAAAACCTTATATGACACAAAAATCAAACATCTAGACATTTTTCCAAGGGAAATTAATAT
>NW_012148730.1:7857420-7858000 GCF_000956105.1 Propithecus coquereli
TGTTATGAATTCAACAGTAATACAATATTATAATTATAACTTTATATAATTGTATGTCTTTTAAAGAGGCTGAGAGAAGAAAAGAGAGAGCAAGTGTGTATTTATGTTTGTTATATTAACCTTCTTATATACCATTTCTTGTCCTCTTAATTTGTTTCTATAGATTTATTACCATCTTAGGTCACATCCTTACTCCAATACAGCTTTTTTCCTACCTCCCTATTTTGTGCTATTATTGTTAATTAATTACATTTTTATACACTATAGTTCCAACAATACAATTATATATATACCCACATACAAATATATGTTGTTTTGTACAATGCTTTTTAAGTTAGTTAAGAAAAGAAAGGAGAAGAAATATGCATTTATGCTCTCTTTTATAATTTCATAATTACCTTTACTGGTGCTATTTTTTTCCATAAGGATTCTGTTATAATTATAGCCTGTGGGCACTTGCATTTAGGATGAAGAACTACCTTTAGTATTCCTTGGAAGACACGTTTGCTAGCCATGAAATATCTGATTTTATTTATCTGGAATAATTTTTATTTTTCTTTATTTTTGAGAAATACTTTTG
>NW_012148730.1:7858050-7860308 GCF_000956105.1 Propithecus coquereli
TTATAACTACATATATATTCATTCCTAAATATTGTTATTTAATTCTCCCTACTTGAAAACTTTATTTGAACTTACTTATAAATAATATTCTACTTATATTGTCCCTTTTTCTTGTATTTAATCATGCTTGTTAGATACATCCATGTCCTACACTTAGCTGTGCATTGTGGACATTCACTCTTATAGATAATGCTGTGATATAAATACATGTGGAAAAATATTATAAACAGAATTGTAATTTAAAATTTACTATAATGCTCTATTGACAATTCTCAATAACAATTTAGTATTTATAAGTATGTTCTTTAAGAAATATTTTTGGAGTTGATGATATCCATGGTGAGTTTATTTTAGCTGTTGTTTTTTTTTTTTTCTGAGTTGTCAAACAGGATTAACTTTTGAACCCATATATAAGTTTAGCAACCTGTAAAGCAATCATTTCTCTTTTGAACCTTATTGTGGGGCAATCTTCAAATGCTGTATAGGTGTATAGGTCAAGAAAAATAAAGCTACATGCTTGTTGAATTAAACTATTCTGTGATGATCGTACTCTCAGCTGATTTTTTACATCATGGCAGAACTTGTAAGGATCTTTAATTTGTTCATACGAACTTTTTTCTGTCATGGATTTGAATTTGTTCAACTTATATTGAAATTGTTCAGTTTATTCAATGTTAAAAAAGGTATATAAAATATTGGTCATTATGTCAGATTTCAAATTATTTTTTTACTTACATGTTTTAACTAAATTTATCATTCTGTAGAAAGACAAATATTAAACGTTGCATTTGTTGTATATTGATTAAATGAATGCTACTATGATTTGACTCACTACATTTAGAAAAGGTAGTAATAATTTATTTATTTTTTGTTATGGGAGATGTATCAGTTTTTGTTGTCTATACTTTTATCCTAAAAACACATCTGGAATTTTGAAAGTTATGAAGTAAAACAGAAATGATACTTATATAACTTCATACACATATACATAAACTGCTTTCTTATAACATGGAATCTTATAGTTGAAAATAAATTTAGAAATCACCATAGTACAGTTAGTGAAATTGAGACCCTGCCTTAATATACAAACCAAAGGTTGACCAGAAAACATTAGATAACTCAAAATGGGTTAGTTTGAAGAAAATGTTTTAAAAGAAAATATTTAAAAGATAAGGGCTAAATGTAGCAATACCACATGCAATAATACAATACCAGGGACTATAATGCTAAAGCTATTGTCTTCCCTGTGCCCAAAAGAACAAGAGAAGAGAATAATTCCCAAATGGAAGAGGAAACATGATTATCACAACAGAGAAGGAGTTGAGCTGGTGGAGAGGGATATCTTGAGAAAAATGATGCTCTTTGGTTTAGGAGCAGAGCTAGTCCTAAAATTCTGCAGGCAAAAAGCTAGAGTAAAAATCTCTTTTGCCCCACCTTTCTTACTTTCTGGCACTCTTTCAATCGCTAAAACCAACAGGTGTCTTTGTTCTAGGTGTCCTTCTCATATAGAGCCATACTCTAGAGCAGAAAGGAGAGTGGGGATTTTAAAATATGAATCAGTTATCTTAGGATTTTTCTTAACAATGTGATTTAATGTGTTACATTAAAAATATTAATAGCACAAATTATTTATTTTGAGGCTACATAGAAAATTTAATTTTTTAACTGACTATATATTAGATCACAAAACACTTTTTCATTCACAATAAAATCATATATTTACTCATAAATTTATTGATGTAACAAATATTTATTAACTGTCCACTCTGTCCCATGTATGATTTTAGGCCAAGGGGATGAACCAGAGAGCAAATTCTGACAACAAACATGCTTCCATTTAGCTTATATTCTAGTGGGGAGACAGACAGTGAAATAAATAATAGATAGATCAGTTATAGATAGATGTGGGAAAAAATCTTGCAGTGTGTAAGGGGCTTTCAAGTAACAGGGCATAGTGCAGGGGATTTATTTTTGTTAGATTGACTAAGGGCTACCTCTGATTAGATGACTCTTGCACAGCGTATCAGTTCTGTAAGTCTTCCATAATAGGCCAACACAAACTGGGTGGCTTAAAAAACAGAAATTCAGGAAAGGGAAGCAAGATGGGTGACTAGAGACGTGAGTCACCAGATAGTCTCTGAAAGAGACTCAGACTGTGAGCTCCCTGCCCACTGGCCCTCCACACTGCTGCCTGCCTGGATGCTCTAGCAGAGCAGGGTGCACCCGAAGCGGAGGGACACTCCACAGGCAACTCAGGA
>NW_012148730.1:7860358-7862146 GCF_000956105.1 Propithecus coquereli
TCCCTGTGCCCAAAAGAACAAGAGAAGAGAATAATTCCCAAATGGAAGAGGAAACATGATTATCACAACAGAGAAGGAGTTGAGCTGGTGGAGAGGGATATCTTGAGAAAAATGATGCTCTTTGGTTTAGGAGCAGAGCTAGTCCTAAAATTCTGCAGGCAAAAAGCTAGAGTAAAAATCTCTTTTGCCCCACCTTTCTTACTTTCTGGCACTCTTTCAATCGCTAAAACCAACAGGTGTCTTTGTTCTAGGTGTCCTTCTCATATAGAGCCATACTCTAGAGCAGAAAGGAGAGTGGGGATTTTAAAATATGAATCAGTTATCTTAGGATTTTTCTTAACAATGTGATTTAATGTGTTACATTAAAAATATTAATAGCACAAATTATTTATTTTGAGGCTACATAGAAAATTTAATTTTTTAACTGACTATATATTAGATCACAAAACACTTTTTCATTCACAATAAAATCATATATTTACTCATAAATTTATTGATGTAACAAATATTTATTAACTGTCCACTCTGTCCCATGTATGATTTTAGGCCAAGGGGATGAACCAGAGAGCAAATTCTGACAACAAACATGCTTCCATTTAGCTTATATTCTAGTGGGGAGACAGACAGTGAAATAAATAATAGATAGATCAGTTATAGATAGATGTGGGAAAAAATCTTGCAGTGTGTAAGGGGCTTTCAAGTAACAGGGCATAGTGCAGGGGATTTATTTTTGTTAGATTGACTAAGGGCTACCTCTGATTAGATGACTCTTGCACAGTGTATCAGTTCTGTAAGTCTTCCATAATAGGCCAACACAAACTGGGTGGCTTAAAAAACAGAAATTCAGGAAAGGGAAGCAAGATGGGTGACTAGAGACGTGAGTCACCAGATAGTCTCAGAAAGAGACTCAGACTGTGAGCTCCCTGCCCACTGGCCCTCCACACTGCTGCCTGCCTGGATGCTCTAGCAGAGCAGGGTGCACCCGAAGCAGAGGGACACTCCACAGGCAACTCAGGACCAGCACATTTCTCCCGGGCATGGTCAGAGTTGAACTTGGGGGACCAGAAGACAGGCCTGTAGGCCAGATCCCATACCCCCAGGACTTGATTGTGTCACTCGGGGCCACGGAGGGAAGAATTGTGAAGTAATCTTCGGAGATGAGGGGGCCCACGTGGGCAGATCTGTCTCTTGACATGGTGTTCCCCTTTTCTGTCTTCACATTGTCTTCTTTTGGGTCCTCACACCAGTCATATTAGATTAAGAGCCCACGTATTCTAAGACGACCGCATCTTAACTAATATCTGCAATGACCATATTTTCTATAAGGTCACAGTGGAGGTACTGGAAGTTAGAAATCTGGGGTGGTAGGAACAATTCAACCATTAACAAACAGTAAGCTGAAAGCAAGGGGAAATGAGCCATGAGAGGACCATTCCAGGTCGACATCACAGCCTCTAATACAGAAGCTCACTTGGTGTGTGCATGTACACTCACCATTCATTCCAATTTTCCCTGAACAATCCTAGTTTATTGCTGTGGCTTCAGTGTGAATATTAACAGACATCCATTTCGGTCTCAAAAATCCTAGTGCTCCCTGTTGGACCATGAGTTATATGTTCTCTCTGTGTATGAGGAACAATAGGAAGTCCAGTGTTACTAAAAGAGAGTGAGTGTGGAAGTGATTATTTTACAGAGACGGGCATTAAATTGCATATGACTTCATTTGTCCAGGTAAGGTCTTTGGGTATAATTTTGCATTGCTTGGGAGAATTTTTTAGCATAAAAGTA
>NW_012148730.1:7864060-7866497 GCF_000956105.1 Propithecus coquereli
AAGCAGATTGCCTTTCAAAATGTGGGCTTCATTCAATCAATTGAAGGCCTGAACAGAACTCTGTCAACAGATGATCTTGGGACTCAAAACTGCAACATTAGTTTTCCTGTTTCTCCAGTCTGCCAGTTCAACCTGCAGATTTTGGACTTGCCTGCCTCCATAATCACAGGAACCAATTATTTAAACATATATACATGTGTATATATAGATATACACATATCCTATTCTGTTTCTCTGATAAAACCTGATTAATACATCCATCATGCACTGATTTGTCTTCATCCTTCATATTTACCTCACATTATTTTATATTTTGCAAATAACAACCCAAAGAACCCTGAACATAGTCCCATCCACAGCTCTAGGCAGAACTGGAATGCAGAGCTGCCCCCACGAAGAATTAACGGACCTCAGGAAAATATTGTCTGTTCCAATCCCTGATCTTGGTTCCTTCAAGCTGTGCTTTATCCTCCCTATAAAAGAAAAGCTTTTTTCTGCCTGATCTTTAAGATGCTTAAAAATCTTTTGTTTGTAGCATTCTTCTTATTAATCTTTACAAATAAATTTGTCCTTGTTAATCCCAAATTTGTTTGATTTGACAGTGTTCTGATGCTCCAAGTAGGATTAAGATTGATCCTCCACTATCGACCCCTGACATTCCCAACCAGCTAAGGGCACCTTACAAATCCTTTGAAATGCTCTCTGCTTCGTTGATTCCTGAAGCCTTTAGTGAGTTCAACTCTCAAACTAGTGCTACAGATGTCTCGTCTGTTGAAACACAAGAAGGAGTTACTTGACTCGTTCAGGCAAAGAGACTTTTCCTTGGCCTTTCTGTGCAGCTTCTTCTGTTTTTCTTTAACTCTGCTGTCTGAAATTACATGGGAAAGTTTCTCTGGCTTAATGGATTTGGGACTGTATGCAGGAATTAATTGAGTGGGACTCTTTCCTGGCTCCTTAAAGTCTTATCTCTGATTAATGATCTAATCCCGTGTATAATTCACTCTATGGAGACCCTCCATTCTCTTTTCCCACTGACTATATACTCTGAAATTGTAGCACTATTCTGTTAAATATCTCCAAAGGACACAATTTTCTTGAGGATAATGTAGAACTAAAATGGCCTCTTTGGGGTTCTTGTGCTCTCCCCTCTAATCAATGGTCTGTTTATTTCTCATGATATGTGGAAACTGAAAAGTATCTTTTTCAGTCTTAGCTTAATCAGGCCATTAGCAATCTCAATTTACTTTATCTGAGGCTGTTAAAACTCTCAAGGATAACCTATCCTCCTCAGCTATTTTTAAAATTTTTTAGTCTAATAGATAACAGTGTATGTATTTATTACCTACTATATGGTGTTTTGAGGTACAAATACATTGTCGAATGGTTAACTTTAGCTAATTAACCAGTGTATTACCTAACACAGTTGTCATTTTTGTGGTAATAGTATTCAATATCTCCTTTTTTTTTGCATTCTTCAAAAATATAGTGGATGGTCATTAACTATAGTCACCCTCCTGATCTCTTGAATTTATTCTTCCTACCTAATTGCAATTATGTATCCTTTGGCCAGTCTCTGCCCATATTGGTCCCCCATCTACTCCATTTTCAAAGGCTTCCTCTTTTCTCTCTTTTTACCTCTCAGATCCTCCAAGCCCATTTCAAGGCCTTCAAGCCACCCTGACTTCTCTACAGTCTCCTGTAGACTGTGACAGCCCTAAATATTGTAAGTGAAAGAAAGGGACATTGAGCTAAAAGTTGTACTATAAGAAAGATAATTCATCACACTCAAAAGCCTCAGTGATCCCCCTGAAGGATATGCATCTATCTGCCACTCCAAAACACTTAAACACACTGGATAAAATAATAATCTTAGTTAATGGTCACCCTACCACCTTTTTGATGGACACTGAAACCACCTATGCCACCCTTAACACTTTATATCATCTCACCATAACCCCTCAGTGTACAAAAACCATCTCACTGGTGGGAGCAGCAAACTTACCATATGATTTGCTCCTTTCGAAACCACTTTCTGTATCTCTTCAAATTCATTATGCTCAGCATAGTTTTTAACTCCCGCTGATCTATTAGACAGAGATTTACTTTCCAATTGGGATGTTAATATTTGATGTTCACCCCAAAGGACTAACTGTGAAGTCTTGGACTCCTCTCCAATCGCCATGGTTCTATAACAACTCTGATAGATCACCACAGTTTTCTTGTCCCTCTCCCAGCTCCCCAAGCTCTTAGCAATCTCCACATTCAGTACGTATTAACTCACATTCCTTAGTCCCTTTGGGGTGCAAAATGCATAGGTATAGGATGTATCAGGAAGCAGAGCAGTTGAAAAATAAATAGTCCTTCAACACGCCCCTCCCTAAATTACCCAAGTATCTTTTAAGACCTAAAATAATTGAAGGTCTCAGACCTATTTTTC
>NW_012148730.1:7866547-7867033 GCF_000956105.1 Propithecus coquereli
CTTCTTAATTTTATGAAAATCCAAACTATTAGGTATCTTGTTAAACTTATATGTATATCTCATATGTAGTCATTATATTTTTGCTTCTACTTTTTATTTTACATTGAGTAGACAATTATATTCACACGTTTTATAAAACTGGCATACATGTTCTAGTGAACAATTGCTAGTCTTTTTGTATCATCATTCAACTAATTTACTGACAATCATAAGTGAACATTAAATAAATAAAGCAACTAAAAGAATATCTACAGAGGATGATATTTAGAGTTCACATTTAACAAGTCTTATTACTCACAGCAGTAAAAAATGCAAGCATAATGAACCTAGTAAATTAGTGATCAAAAAAATAAAAGAAACTAATGGATTCAAAGATATTATAGATCATGACATGTTATTTCCAGACTATTAAACATGACCATGATGAACAATTGCAGGTGCTTAAAATTCCCACGACTTCATAAAGCATTAATTAAATGCTGAATG
>NW_012148730.1:7868748-7869330 GCF_000956105.1 Propithecus coquereli
AGGACTCTTGGCAAAGGACCCTTTGTCCCTAATTCTGGCTCCTGCAATACCCTCATTCTCCCAGTAGAAAAGCCTTATTATCTCTCCTCATTGTCTGGATTTGTTTTTATTTGACAAAGAAAACAAATCATATGAACTCTACGGTGTTCCATGCTTCCCATCAGAGACATTTCTCACACACTACCACAGAGAATAAAATCTCACTGAATTGAGGAGGTAGAGATGAGAGATTTTCATGTTTGGGCCAGCTGGAATTTAAGGGGCAGAGTAATAGAAGTGAAAGATTTAGATAGATAAAGAGCTTATGAATCTGCAGAGGGGTCTTCTTGAGTATTTGGCTAAATATTAAGCCATGTATTTTGAAAGTAAAGCTCTATGATGCCAATGGAAGAATGACTAACAGGGAGCTTTATGTAGAATTAAGACCTGGACTTCTCATTGAATTCAGAGATTCAGGAGTTTTGAATAACTGGAGAGTATAGATTTGAATGAACACCCATGGCATTGAGTATCGACCCTCTAAAGGCTACACACCTTAGCAGTAATGCTAAATGAAACCTAAAAAAAAAAAAAAAATAGGCA
>NW_012148730.1:7870222-7871306 GCF_000956105.1 Propithecus coquereli
TTTTACAGATGCTGATAATGTCAAAAACTTATGTGGTATGTCAAATAAAAACAAATCTGGACATGAGAGAATTAGGGAGAATTAGAATACCTCAGGATTGCAAGTGTCTCAAAATCAAGCAGTGAGAAGGCTTTTCTTCCATACCTGCTTACCTGCTTACCTGCTTCCAGGTAAGCAGAACCAGCAGGAAATTTATGGGGAGTAGGATAAGTAGGTGGAGTGATCAAGAGAAAAATCAATATGCTTCAACAGGAAATGCTTCTTTCTATGATCTGTAGATTCTTAGAATGAACTGCTAAGGGGGATGTTAGTGCTTAGTCCTTGCTTAACCCTAGGGTGAGCCTAAGTATAAGGGCCTTTGAGGAGGAGAGGAGTCTGACGCAAGTTCAGTCCAGCCAAGTCTGCCGATAACTAATGGGCACTGTGAGCACTTGGTCAGGTGCTTCCTAGGCACCAGGCAATGTCTCATATTCTTAATAAATACTAATATATTTAACCAATAAAGTTACAATTCTGCAGGGAAAGAAATTATAGTGAGTCTTGTACCAGTTTATAAAACTTCTCCATAAAGAAATGTGCCAAAAATAGTTCTTGGGGCAACACTTTACTTCATAAAAGGGGAAGGAAGAGTGATCCTACACAAAAACCAGTAGGTGGAGAGCTGGTAGTAATTGTTGAGCATCATACTTTGCATACACATTCAGTGTAAATCTTACATGAGCTGTGAAATATCCTAACAGAAAAATGGAGAAGTGCAACCTACAAGTAAATTATGCTAATACATAAGAATGTGAAAGAATGAAGCTGAAAAAATAAAATTTTCGTATAGAAATGGTCATAATCAAACTGCTTCACATAACACATACAGTAATTGTCATTATTCTAAGCCACATCATACATAGGAATCACACACTATGTTCAAGGGGATGCTCTTTTGTATTGTATATATTATTATTCTTTTGATTTTATACTGGTCCTTTTAAAGTGTCACATATACATGAAAATTCCTGAAATTTTCATGACTAAAATTAGACATCTTTAATGCATATATATTATTAAGGTGTTGATTAATTCAATCCTAAAC
>NW_012148730.1:7871356-7871747 GCF_000956105.1 Propithecus coquereli
CTTTTCTGTCAGCTCTTTCCACATAACATGCGTAGTCTTTGATTCCTCCAGTGATTTTGCTTCAGGTGAGGGGAATGACAAAAAAGGGACTACATTATTAGGCTGGTACCATCAGAATATGTTTTTTTGTGCTATCTGGAATTAAATGAACATTGAAATAGACACATTTTCTTATGGGGAGTGCTTAGTGTTTCTTTATTTCCAAGAACTTCTGAACTTCCATAGATCAATCCCTCTGCCAGACAACCCCATCTTCTATTGCCCTACCTCCCTTTTGAGATGGAATCCAAGCCAGAAACCTTTTATAAGGTAGATGTAGTAGATCAAGAATGCCTGTAGAATAAGTCTTACAATCTCTTAAGACATTGTGTACAGGTGGTTGAAAAACTCA
>NW_012148730.1:7871797-7872128 GCF_000956105.1 Propithecus coquereli
CTACTTTAATGCCAGTACCATCCTGTTTTGGTTACTATAAGCTTTTAGTACAATTTGAAATTAGATAATGGAATGCCTCCAGATTTGTTCTATTTACTCAGGATTGCTTTGGCTATTCAGGTTTTGTTTTTTTTTTAATTTAGGATTTTTTTTTGTAATACTGTGAAAAAATGGTATTTTGATATTTTTATGGAAATTGCATTAAATCTGTAAATCACTTTAGGCATTATGTACACTTTAACCATATCGATCCTTCCAATCAATAGCATGGGATATTTTTCTCTTTGTGTTATCTATGATTTCTCTCATTACTGTCCTGTAGTTTTCCTTC
>NW_012148730.1:7872178-7874198 GCF_000956105.1 Propithecus coquereli
AATCAAGTTAAAATGAGGCTGTTAGGATAGCCACTAATCCACCTGACTGGTGTCTTTATAAGGAGAGTAGATTTGCATACACAGAGAGAGACACAGGAAATGTACATGGATAGAGGAAAGACTATGTGAGGATGTAGTAAGAAGGTGGAGGATGAGCCAAGGACAAAAGCCTTCGAAAAAACAAACTTGCCAACACAATGGTCTTAGACTTCTAGCCTCCAGAACTGTGAGAAAATAAATTTCTCTTGTTTAAGCCAACTAGCCTGTGGTTACAGCAGCCCTAGCTAACTAATACAGTAAGACACTGTTTTCATATTGCTTTTTAGTTCTTAAGATGTGATTTTCTTAATTTATTCAACACACTTAAAATAGCTAATGAAATGTGCTATTTCTGGGTTTTCTTTGAAACAGTCTCTATTGATTGCTTTCTTTACCTTTGTATGGGTCATGCTTTGTTTCTTTGGGTGTCACATATACTTATGCTGAAAACTTGACGTTTAGAACACTACCATCTCTGCACATCAGATTCCCTCTCCTGCCCAGGGTTTGTCGTTGTTATTGGTTTTTGTTATTTGTTTATTGACTTTTCTTAACCAATTATGTAAAATGTGCATACTTTGTATATAACTACTGATATCTCTGCTCATTTACTTAGTGTTCAGCAAATAATTGGATAGAGATTTCTTAAATTCCTAAACCAATGCCTCCCAAGCTTGATGTGATAAGGTATATCAGCAACACATCCAGGCAATTGACAAGTATGTCTTGACCTTTACTTCCTTCTTGCACAGAGCTTCAGGATGAGTTTATATAAGAGCTTAGGGCTTTCCCAGTCATTTCTGAGGACCCATATAGTACTTTGCAGGTACGTTGCCTTGCACATGTATAATAAGCTGAATGATAAGCATCCAAAGATAATGGATCCTGCTACTTGGATCTTATAAATGTTACCTTACAAGGAAAAGGTGTGCTTTCAGACGTGATTAAGAATATTACCATAGGACGATGATTTTGGATTCTCTGGGTGGGCCCTAGATCCAATCACAAGTGTCCTTATAGGAGAGATGCAGAAGAAGACTATACACACATAATGGAAGGAGTAACGTGAAGATGGAGGCACAGATTGGAGTGATGTGGCCACGGTGCAGAAATTCTGGAAGCCTTCAGATGTTAGATGATGTAAGAAATAGATTCTTCACTTAGTAGAATGCATTCCTTACTAGAGTTTCCAGAAGAAGCATGGCCCTACAAACACTTTGATTTTGGCCTAGTAAAATGGATTTTGAACTTACGGCTTTCAGAAATGTGAGAGAATAAATTTCTGTTGTTTTAAGCTATATTGTGCTTTTACAAGTTTATGGTGATTTGTTACATAAACCATATGAGAGAAATACAGTGTTTGTAGCCTGTTAGAATCCCAGGGATATTTTGTAGCTTATAAAATCTTCTGTGGACACTCATTCTCCAGATTTTGCTTTTCAGTTTTATTTTAGGCTTTTGTTTGCCGCAACTGTTATCCACTGCCTCAGGCAGCCACAATGTTTAACAAGTGTCTATAATTGTTTTTGCAAACAAGTCCAAGGAAAAGGCTTTCATACTGGTGAGTTTCAAGTCAGTTTGAATAAAGGCAGAGTTGCTAAGAGGGTCTTCTAGGAAACCACCTCACCAGTCAATGACAGTTCTCTGGAAATTGTTCTTTGAAGGTGCTCCTATATTTTTTTCTCCTTAGTGGACATGAGGCAGTGGGTTTTCAGTGGGATTGTGGTCCGTTGGCTTTCATTGCTACTGCAGAGTGGGAAAAGAGAAGTTAAAACATCACATACTTTGCCATTCTTTCTGAGATTCAGCTATTTATCTTCAATAAGTTCTCCTTATATTGCTGCAAGGCTTGGATTAATATCTAGAGTTATGAAGAAGTTGGTGCTGAAAATTATTCAAGGATTCTAATTGCTTTTACATAGGAAAGGATTTTCAGAGATTCTGACTCTGTCATTTTCTGTTATGTTCTCATATAATTTTA
>NW_012148730.1:7875812-7876370 GCF_000956105.1 Propithecus coquereli
AAAGTATCAAAATGCTTCTGACGCATGAAATGTGTCACAGTATGAAATTCTATAACAAAGTATTATATAATAAAAGATGAAAGATCATAAAATAATTTTTACAGATGCTGATAATGTCAAAAACTTATGTGGTATGTCAAATAAAAACAAATCTGGACATGGGAGAATTAGGGAGAATTAGAATACCTCAGGATTGCAAGTGTCTCAAAATCAAACAGTGAGAAGGCTTTTCTTCCATAGGTCCAGGTAAGCAGAACCAGCAGGAAATTTATGGGGAGTAAGATAAGTAGGTGGAGTGATCAAGAGAAAAATCAATATGCTTCAACAGGAAATGCTTCTTTCTATGATCTGTAGATTCTTGGAATGAACTGCTAAGGGGGATGTTAGTGCTTAGTGCTTGCTTAACCCTAGGGTGAGCCTAAGTATAAGGGCCTTTGAGGAGGAGAGGAGTCTGACGCAAGTTTAGTCCAGCCAAGTCTGCGGATAACTAATGGGCACTGTGAGCACTTGGTCAGGTGCTTCCTAGGCACCAGGCAATGTCTCATATTCTTAATAAAT
>NW_012148730.1:7881254-7881598 GCF_000956105.1 Propithecus coquereli
CAAATTTAGTGGCTTAAAGCAACACATATATATTATCTTAGAGTTCTATAGGTCAGAAATTGAAAATTAGTTTCACCGGGTTAAAGTCAAGGTGTCCACCGGTCTGCTTCCTGCTGGAGGCTCTAGGGGAGAATCTATTAATATTTCCCGGCCTTTCTCAGACCCCAGAGGCTTCCTGCATTTTATATTCATGGCCCCCTGCACTAGCCTCACCTAATGTCTACTTCTGTCATCCCGTCTTGTCTCTCACTCTGCTTCGACTGCCTCCCTCTCATACGATCCTGTGGTTACGCTGGGCACTCAAATTAAAAGCAAGTTGAGTTAGGTAAGGGGAACCTAGTTAT
>NW_012148730.1:7881665-7882010 GCF_000956105.1 Propithecus coquereli
GGTTTGAGCTTTAACATATGGATTTTGGGGGACATGATTTATTCCATTACGGTTGGAGTATAAATTGACACAACCTTTACAAAAAGAAGTCTTGAAATGTATGTCATTTGCTTGAAAACCTTTACTCCTTTATCCAGTCATTTACTTCTGGGAGTCTATTTTAACAAAGAGTATGAACTACTGAATATGTTTTGCCCACAGGTGTGTTTAACACAGTATCTTTATAATAAGAGACTTAAGCAATGATTCCCAAATGTTTTCAGGTTGAGGAACACAGACAGAATTATAATACAATAAAACACTCTGGAATATATAGGACTTTGAGAACAAGAGCTCCTGATGCCC
>NW_012148730.1:7883905-7886556 GCF_000956105.1 Propithecus coquereli
CTCTGCTTCGACTGCCTCCCTCTCATACGATCCTGTGGTTACGCTGGGCACTCAAATTAAAAGCAAGTTGAGTTAGGTAAGGGGAACCTAGTTATTTTATTTGAAAACACTATTGCCATAGGGAGAATACTCTGAATATAAGATCTGTAAGTGTCTCAGGAATCAGTCAAAATAAGACTTTTTTTTTTTTTTTAAATGGGAAGAGAAAATAAGGCTAGAAAAAATTGGGTGTGAGGAAGTGGGATGAACGAACAGGTGGTGTGATTACAAAGTAGATCAGAGAATGTTTGACCCTGAGGCCAGGGTATTTTCTGAAAAGGGCCCATAAAGAGAGGATGTACGTGCTGGCTCAGGCTGAGGGTGTCAAAGTCCAGGGTCCTGGGGAAACAGAGAATTCATACCAAGGTGTATTTAAGAAGCATTTTGTTCTGATTCATCAGTGGGAACAAAACAGTTCAACTAGTCGTTTATGAAGTATATAAGGGCAATTTGAAAGGTGTATGTCTGGCCTTGTCATACGTAAACAGTGGAGGGCATAGAGAAATTATCTAAATCCCAAGGGAAGGGGCTTCTTTGCAATAAGCTAATTTCCAGAACACAAAATGGTGGGACAATTGTTTTAACTGTCACTGTTTTCTAGGATCTGAGGGCTTCTGTAAACTTCAACATTGTCATGGCTCACATGAATAATCCAGAATAACCTTCCCATTTCAAGTCCATTAACTTAATCTCACCTGCAAATCTCTTTGCCATCTAAGGCAAAATACATTTTCAGGAACAAGAACATGGCTATCTTTGACAGTGGGAAGGTCATTATTCGGTCCATCATAAGAAGTTAGTGGAGATTCCTGAACAGATATGAAGATTTTCTTATTTCTAATGAAACCATTTTTCTGCCTCAGCCTTTGGAAGTATGTATCTTTTTCCAGGCACGTGCCTCTGCCCACCATCCTATCTGAAAAACCATCTCTTCAATTTCAACAAACCCCACACACTTTTTATGTCTATTCTGAATTTGTGCTGTAATTGCTGATTTTGATTTCCAACTGTTAATGTATGCTCCTGGCCAACAGACAAAATGTCTTTCGTTAACACATTTTATGATTCTCCTATGTGCTGCCAATACTGGTAGATTCACAAAGCCCAGAAAGCTGGTTTAGTCATTTAATGCTTATTAGGTCTTGGTGAACTGCTATCTTTTGAATGTATCCCCCAAAGATCATGTGTTGGAAACTTAATGCCCAATGTAATAGTGTTGGGAGGGAAAGCCTAATAAGAGAAGACTAGGTTATGAGGGCTCTGCCCTTATGAATAGATTAATATCACTATTAAGGGAGTGATTTAGTTAATGCAAGAGTGGGCTGTTACAAAGGCAAGTTTAGCTCCCTTTTGATCTTTTATTTTCTTGTTCTCACACTCTCTGGCCCTTCTGCCTCTGTCATGACAGGGCATGAAGGTCCTTGCCAGATGCTGATGCCATGCTCTTGGACTTTTTAGCCTCCAAAAGTATGATACAAATACTTTTTTTATATAAATTACCCAATCTGTGGTATTCTGTTATAGAAACACAATAAAGACTAAGACACAGACCAAGCAAAAAACCTTTCCTAGTCTACTCTTTTTTGTTGCCTCTTGCCCTACACTAATAAACTTTTCCCAAAGATGTGAGCAAGGACATACACTTTCCTGACATTTTGGTGTATGTACAGATGGGGTTATATTCCCCAGCTCTCAGATCTTCTGGTCCTTGGCCTATTGGAATGGCAAGTGTAATATGAACCAAATACAGAATCAGGTTAAGAATGTGTATCTGCTGTGCTACCAACTTCTGCACTTTGGATATCATGTGAATGGGTTGTGGGAAGTTTGCAAGAAATATGGTCCCTGGCTTAACTCCATATTACCTATTGAATAAGCCTATTAATGAGCGTGGTAACATTACCTGTGCATGCCCTGAGTATACTTTTGTTTGCAGCATGGGATCAGGTCCTCCTTTACAAGGGTGGGCCCACCACTGTCTTCACAGGCAACATATAGAAGGCTCTTGTTTATTAGGACACTTCGTGACTCCTTTTTCTATCCATCCTAACAAGGAAAGACTTCAACATTTTCCCCGTAGATTAAAGAAAGGGCTACCAGCAGCATAGCAGGACACTTGGTGGCAAAGCATCGCAGGGATACTTGTTTCTAGCTACAGAGTTTATGCCAACATAGACATGATCAGAAACCTATCTTCTACCTTATGGTTGATTGCTGAGGAAACTGCAAAGAACATCATGGCTCAACAAAATTCTCTAATCTTCCTAGCTGAGGTGGTCTTGGATAATTGAGCTGCACTGGATTTTCTCTTGGCCAAACAGGGAGGAGTCTTGTGTAGTAATCAACATCACTCGTTGCACTTACATAAATACCTCAGGAAAAGTTGAAATACACATAGAGAAGATCCCTCAACAAGCCACTTGGCTGCAAAAAGTGCCCACCAGTGACCCTATCTAAGCTTACTGGTTTTCTGAGCTTTACTCATGGATATCTCAGGGTTTCCAATCAGCCTTACAAAGGCATTTAAATTAGGAATTTCACTTCTTTTGCCAGGACTTAAAATTTACCTTATAATTTTCTGCTCAATTAAATGCTGTACAAAAACCATGAAT
>NW_012148730.1:7886606-7887863 GCF_000956105.1 Propithecus coquereli
AATGTTTTAATAATATAAAACCCTGAATTTAAAATGCATAATACGTGTATACTATGTTTGATATGTACTGAATTGGGGCCCTCCCCAGTTTATATGTTGAAGCCCTTACCTCCGATGGGATGATGTTGGAGATAGGGCCTTTAAAGAGGTGATTAAAGTTAATTGATGTCTTAAGGATCAAACCCAAATACAAAATAATTGGTGCTCTTTTAAGAAAAGAAAAAGGCACCAGAGATCTCTCTGCACCAGTGAGAACATGGTAAGAAGTCTGCAGGCAAGGAAGAGAGCCCTCACTACACCCCAACCATGCCAGTATCCTGATCTTAGACGTCTAGCCTCTAGAACTGAGAGAAAATACATTTGTTTAACACACACACAGACACACACATATATGCAGACATATGCATATAATTAAAAATATTAGAATTCTAGGAGGCATTTTGTTCATAAGAATATACAATTATTCCAGTTTCTAAAACTTGTGAGGAGCCTAAAAATATCACTAATTGTCTTTTACATTTTTGAAATCTTTCAATGGTAATGTGTGGTAATTACTGCTGCTTTATCAGAAGTTGACAAAAAAGGTTATGCCTTTGTGACACTGTCACATTGCTAAAGCTCTTCATTTGCCTGACACAGTTCTAGAATTACTTTGTCTCCTGGGCTACGCGAGTGCCGTTTCTGAGGCTGACATCTTTGGGTTGGGCTGGTCCTAAGCAACAGCCCAGTGATTGCCCTGTAATCAACCTAATTCTGACCCTGAGAGGAATGGACATGGCTTGTTCAGGAGAGTCCTTCTGATTGTTTCACCTACCTTTACCTCTTGCCCACTCTTCCTGTGGCTGAGCTCATCTCTGGCCTGTTTGGTTTTTTATTTACTTGGTAACTGGATTTTGCTTCTGAATCCTTATAATCTCATATTTGTGTTCTATCGTGACTGACTAGTCTTTTTATGATTTAATTACAAGCTCATTACACCAAAAATTTGAAATGCGCTCCCTTCCCATAACATATTTATATCACTTGCCTGCTTAGATCAAATTATCTTCTTGTTAAAGTACTTGATACATGATTTCAAATGTCTGCATTCAAACCTGCAAAATTGGGTCGCTGGGTTTAACACTCTGGGCACATGGTCTTGATCACAATATTATCACAAAAGATTAGACCTAAAAATATCCGTAGAAAATAACCTAATAAAATGCAGTCATTTTAGACATGGAGAAATTAAGAAGTGTTTTGGTCAAATTTACACAA
>NW_012148730.1:7887913-7888570 GCF_000956105.1 Propithecus coquereli
AGGAAGAAAATCAACAAAGAAGCACTGGACTTAAATGGGACTCTAGATCAAATGGACCTAACAGACATTTACAGAATATTCTACTCCAAAAATGCTGAATGTACATTCTTCTCATCAGCACATGGAACATTTTTCAATATATATTATATGTTAGGCCACAAAATAAGTCTCAGCAAATTTTATAAAAATCAAAATCATACCATGTATGTTCTCACACCACAGTGGAATAACACTAGAAATTATTTCCAAGAGAAACTCCAAAACTACACAAATTCATGGAAATTAAACAACCTGCTGCTGAGAAATATTTGAGTTAAGGACAAAATCAAGATGGAAATCAAAAATTTTTTGAATCAAATAATACAAGTGATACATGCTACCAAAAACTGAGATATAGCAAAAGCAATGCTAAAGGAGAAATTCATAGCAGTAAATGCCTACTTCAAAAAGACAGAAAAATCCCAACTTAACAACCTAATATCACACTTCAAGGAACTAGAAAAGGAAGAACAAACCAAACCCAAAGCTAGCAGAAGACAAGAAATAACAAAGAAGTAAATGAAATTGAAACCAAAGAAATAATGCAGAGAATCAATAAAATGAAAAGCTGGTTCTTTGAGAAGATAAATAAAATCAATAGACCACTAACTAGATTAA
>NW_012148730.1:7890565-7890936 GCF_000956105.1 Propithecus coquereli
TGGTAACTGGATTTTGCTTCTGAATCCTTATAATCTCATATTTGTATTCTATCGTGACTGACTAGTCTTTTTATGATTTAATTACAAGCTCGTTACACCAAAAATTTGAAATGCACTCCCTTCCCATAACATATTTATATCACTTGCCTGCTTAGACCAAATTATCTTCTCGTTAAAGTACTTGATACATGATTTCAAATGTCTGCATTCAAACCTGCAAAATTGGGTCGCTGAGTTTAACACTCTGGGCACATGGTCTTGATCACAATATTATCGCAAAAGATTAGACCTAAAAATATCCGTAGAAAATAACCTAATAAAATGCAGTCATTTTAGACATGGAGAAATTAAGAAGTGTTTTGGTCAAATTT
>NW_012148730.1:7890986-7891394 GCF_000956105.1 Propithecus coquereli
TGGTTTTTTACTATCTATCTAGAAATGTGAAAATATAAGAATGATAATGATATTTATTTTACTGTAAATATTATGTATAATTATTCTCCTTCTACATTCTAATACTTTGTATTGATGTATTCTATGTTCCTCTGTATTTCTTCTCAATTAGGTGTTTGCCTCTCTGGTACTTATTTATCTGGTACTTAATATTCCAAAGGAACTATTTTCTATTCATTAGAGATCACATCTGAATGTAACCTCATATGCAGTAAAACTATTTTGGTTTAGTGTAGTTCAAATGCTATTCTAAATATTGAACCTTTGTTAAATAATTTATCACTGCTCCAGCCAAATAAGGTAGATACTGCTTTATTTCTCATGCGAGGAATCCAAGAATTAGATAAATTAAACAACTTCCCCAGAGCC
>NW_012148730.1:7893629-7896530 GCF_000956105.1 Propithecus coquereli
AGAACACTAATGTTTTCTCTTTTATGCAACCTCATAGTCCCCAGCCAGGCATTAATGAATTCTTGCAGGGTACTGCAAGGCAGTTTCATTCCTCCCATGCTGAGTCCAACTCTTACGACACTACTTGTCAGCAGCAAGAAGCCAAAGTGGTCACCACCCTACTCCTACCTTGTTACCTCACACCTCAGGATTGAGGGGTGATCAAGCCCAGGGTAGTTGAAATCATCCTTATAAAATTAATTAAAAACAAGTTGCTGGGATTTTAACAAGGATATAAGTCTTGAAAAACTACACTAACAATAAACAACCTTTGCCCCAAAACCCACTCTCTTACAGCTATTTACTGTTAAACTAGCTAACACTGTTCTCTAGGATGTCTTCCAGACCCTACATCCCAGTGGGTCCAATGATGCCAGCTGCTCCTGTGAATCCTGCTGAGGAACTTAGTACATAAATGCAGTTTCTATGTCCTTATAATTTCATTCTCCCAACCTAGCCAATCAGCTATTCCAATTCCCTAGCCCCCTTCCGCCAAAATTCCCTTAAAAAACCCCAGCCAGAACTCCTTAGGCAGATGGATTTGAGAGGTTGCTCTCCTCTCCTTGTTTGGCTGTTCAGTGATTATTAAACTCTTTCTCTGCTACAACCGCTGCAGTCTCAGTGTATTGGTCAGTTACTGTGCAGTAGGTGAATCTGGTGGACTTATATCAAGACAATTACTAGCTTATATTGGATATTAATCAAAACCATTCCTATGATTGAAGGATGTAATATCATAAAACCTATAATTCCCATATTGTCTTGGGTCATGTCAAAGAAACACTCTAATAAGGAAGACAGTTCCCACCAGAGTTCCATAACAAAGTTGAAATGGTTCTCGTGAGAACATGCTACGAAGGTAATACAAGGAGCACTTGAGCAGATAGCCTCTTTTCCCTTAGGATGCCTTTACAATCCCCTGAGGAGCTGTTAAACACTTTGGGCTCTGGGCCACTCAGGCAGTGCCTTATGAACAACTCTTTGCTAACAAACAAAAAGTTGTTTGATTTATGAATGGCAGCTCTAAGGTGAATAGACAGCATCCTGTTTGGAAACAGTTATTCTGATTGAAGAAGGTAAAAGCAGATCATATCAGTGGGCTGAATTGCATGTGCTTTGTCCTTATGTTTGGGTTTTTATGAACTCAAGGGCGGTGGGTGATGGATTGACCATATGGTCAGGCAAAAGGGCTTATTAAAGGGATGTCCATATGGGGCATGGCCCTGTAGGAATCACTATGGGAATGTAAAAAGTGCATTAAAGTAAGACAAATTAATGTTTATCAGGGTAGCTCTCTTCCCAGGCCCTTCCACCACAGAAAGAGGACAAGAGAAGTCCTGTGTTGGAAACTTTCCAAACTCTCTCCTATGAATCTCTTCCTTTATCTAATTTTAACCTGCATCTTTTCTCTGTTATAAACTATAACTATGAATGAAAGAGCTTTCAGTAAACTCTGAGTTCTTTTAACAAATTATTGAACCAGAAGGTGGTTTGAGGAACCCCCTGAACTTGCTGTTGATGTTAGAAGAGAGGGCAGTCTTGTGAAAGACTGTGTGCCTGCTAACGTTGTAGTGGGCCCGAAACTCCACCAACTTACTTTAGATGCTCCAACATATTTTTAATTTTAGTTTTTAATTTCTGCCATTTCATTGTTCAAATTCCTGTAATAAAACCTTTTTCAGCATAAATAGAGATTGAATTCTCAAGAGAATTAAAATGACAGATTCCTGTGAATTATGACATCTGTACTTTGATAATATGTCCACATGCAATGAAAACATACACACATATAATGCATTTTGTGGGTTAATTTTGATATCAATATAAATTCATTTTTATATAGCTATCTTTGAAAAATATTTAGTCCTGTGGCTAAAAATTCACTTTTGTCTTTTTTGTCTTTTGATTATGTATGGAATATTTTGGTGGTTGTTATTTGCTCATAATATCCAGATAAAGCATATAGTTTTCATGTACTGCTGATTTTGATTCATTCAAAGCAGCTTGGGATCTCATAAACTTTATTTTATCAGGATATTAATTCTTGTTATTTCCTTAAGCATTAGTACAATATTCATATTAAATATAATTTATCAGTGTATATTTTAGGAAAGCACCTTTTATTTGTTAAGTTTGAATTCTGTAACCAAGCAGTCATGAATTTGAATTCTTGCTTCCATCTCTTACTAAGCATGTGTTCTTAGCCAAGCTTCAATATTTCTCACATAGATTTGTAGTGTAATTGAGGCAGCATGTTCCAAAATTAATTATTGTTTCTGTAATAATTAATATTATGCTTTGGGGAAAGTCTGTTACAATACAGTGCAAAATGCTTACTACTGTGTATGATGCAGCCTCTGCTACTCCTCCCCCAGGCCTTTTTTCACAGTTGTATAACATTCCTGTTGTGCTGTGTCAATGTGAAGGGTTAACATTCCCCAAACCCCGACCTTTAGGATTCTAAAATTCAGTTGCATCTTCATTACTGTGTCAACATTATACCAAATGTGATAAGGAGCATAGTGTTGGTAGAAGTACATGGTTCCCCTGTTTGTTACAGCTCTTGTGTTGTAGTGTTTTACCACCCATATTCGCTATAATGAAGGTGTGAACTTTTCTCTGACGCTTACCGATTCTGGCCATAACCTTATTCTACTTTATAATCTTATTCTGGCCGTGTGTTCCCCTGACCTGCTTTCATTCTCTTTCTTCCATGGCTTATTGCTTACCTCCTGTTTAACCACTAGATGGTACTCCTATATTTTTGGTATATTTCAAGTACACAACTATGTTACTCTCATAAGCAGAATTTAAATGATTGAGAAATATAAATAACTCTAAATATCAATTCTAAATAAATTA
>NW_012148730.1:7897275-7901804 GCF_000956105.1 Propithecus coquereli
TCATCACCTCTCTGTTCCTTTACTGCTTATGGATATTAATTTAGTATTTCTATGCCATTTTTTTTATGTAGTGGAGAGAAAAAATACAGAGACTTTTTTAAAGCATTAATAACCGAAAAATCTGACTGTATCCATAATCCCTTTCTGAGCAAGGAACTGAATGTAAAGTTATATTTTGAGCAGGTAGACAAACTTTTCAATATAGTATGACTTTAATTTAGTTATCAACACTAAGAGGGAAAAGTTACACTTATCAATTTGCTTCATTAAAATAAGTTCCTTTATTTCAAGTTCAGTAGTGATGATTTTTCTGATAGAGTTTGGAAGTAAAAAGTCAATGGTATTTGGCTTAGGATAGTAATTCATGGTTGGTATATATGCAAGGTGATCTGAGGGTGAAAACAATAAACTCATCAGTATGTAAGGAGAAATATTTAGCTTTATGTTGTCGTGGCAGAGAGGTGTGAGGAAATGAGACAAAGAGAGAAAATGGGAAAGGGAATGAGAAGAAAAAGGAAGAAGAGGAAGAAGAACAAAGATAAAAAATGAAAGAATGATATGGTTCATAACAAACTGGGAAATGAAGGCTTTGGGAAAAGATGTTTGGCGAAAACTATTAAGGATCATAAATAATACGAATATATTAACATAATATTTATTGATATATAATAGTTGCATGGTTACCAAAACTGGGAATTGTAGGGGGGAAGGTGAATAAAGAGGGGTTGGTTAATAGGAAAATAATTTTTAAGTAACTTTTCGTGTGTTAGTTTGGTGCAAAATTTCTGAATTCCCACTTCCCTTTCCCTAGTACATTTGTTTACATTCGCTTCGCACAAGCTTAGTTGATAGGTAACATTGTAACAGATCTCACATTCAATATTTGAGCAATCAGGGAAGAAAAATTAATAGTAGAACAGGAGGTATACTATAACAAAATTTATATATCCAGAGGAAAAAACTGTCAGAGCTAGAATTGACTAGGAGACTAAAAATATGCCTCTGACTCAAAAATACCTGAAGATAAGGAGTGGGTTTCTCAAATAATTACAATAGGAAAAAAGTCATATTTTCAATGAGTTGCCAATTTTCAAACACCCATTTAGGCTACATTTTGGGGGCATGTATACATACATATTTTATCACTTATTGATACGTAATGTTTGTACATACTTATGGGATACATATGATATTTTGTTATATGCATAAAATGTGCGATGATCAAGTCAGGGTGTTTATGGTACCCATCCCCTCAATTACTTAGCATCTCTGTGTGCTGTGAACATTTCAAGTCCTGTCTTCTAGCTCTATTGAAGTGTACAAAACTTTGTTAGCTATAGTCACCCTGCTCTGCTATTGGACATTAAAACTTATTCCTTCCATCTAACTTCATGTTTGGACTCATTAACCAACCTGTCTTCATCCCTCACCTGACCCCCTACACTCACACCCCTTTACCAGCCTCTGGTATCTATCATTGTAATTTCTACTTCCATGAAATCAACATTTTTTAGCTCCCACATATGAGCGAGAACATGTGCTATTTGTCTTTCCGTGCCTGGCTTATTTTGCTTAATATAATGGCCTCCATTTCCATCCCTGTTGCTGCAAATGACATGATTTCCTTTTTTATGGTCAAATAGTGTCACAATATGCATATGTACCACATTGTCTTCATCCATTCGTTATTGAACACATAGGTTAATTCTTTGTCTGTGCTATTGTGAATAGTGCTGCAATAAACTTTGGGTGCAGGTATCCCTTTGATATACTGATTTCTTTTCCTTTCAATAAATACCCAGTAGTGGGATTGCTGGATCATATGGAAGTTCTATTTTTAGTTTTTTGAGAAATCTCCATACTCTCTTCCATACTGGCTTTACCAATTTACATTCCCACTAACAGTGCATAAGCCTTATCTTTTTATTTTTCACATCCTTGCCAGCATTTGTTATTTTTTTGTCTTTTTAATAATAGCTATTCTCACTGAGGTAGGATGATATCTCATTGTGGTTTTGATTTGTATTTCCTTGAAGATTAGTAAAGCTGAGCACTTTTTCGTATATCTGTGGGCTATTTGTATGTCTTTTGAGAAATGTCTATTCCTGTCCTTTGCTCTTTTTAATGGGATTATTTGCTTTTGGGGCTTTTTTGTTTGTTTGTTTTTTTGTGTGTGGGACCCAGCCCGGGCTCTCTCTCTGAAGCAACGCCGTCACATGGTGCTCAAGTAGCTCCCTATTTAGTCTCAGGAACTACAACATTCAAGGGGCTCTCCTGTGGTTGGGATTACAGAAGTTCAAAGTGGGAATGTGGACCACTAGTAGTTTCTCCTTCGCCATTTTCCCACACTGGGGAGCCTCTCCAGGATCCTAGCTGATCCCATCCAGGCAGGCTGCCTCTCTTCCCTCTCCTTCCTTGCTTTAGGTGTTTCCTGTCACTTGTCTGTTGAATTTCAGAGTTATCTCTTGAAAATCTATATGACATGTGCTTATCTACTCCCTATTTTGGTTTTTCTTGGTGGATGGGACAAGTACCAGATGCCTCAACTTAGCCATCCTGAAGCCAGTCACATATCCATATGCACGTATTACTCTGGTTGAGTGCTATGACAAAATACCACAGACTGGGTGGCTTTGACAACAGAAATGTATTTACCATAGTTCCAGAGACTAGAAGTCTATGGTCAAGGTGCCAGCAAATTCAGTTTCTGATGAGAACTCTCCCTGGTTTGTAGACAGCTGCATTCTATATTCCCTCCATGCATAAGCATATATACAGAGCGAGCAAGATCTCTTCTGTCTTCTCTTATAAGGGCACTGATCCCATTGAATTAGGGCCCCACACTTATGACCTCATTTAAATTTAATCAATTCTAGAGAGACTCCATCTACAAATATAGCCACATTGAGTATTAGGGCTTTACCATGTGAATTTTAGGGGGACACAAACATTCCACTCCCTGAAGGTAGAGAACATGATGATACCAGAGAATTCCTTGACCAAGAGCCCAGTGCTGCACTCCATTTGCTGTGAAGTGATTTCCTTGATTAGAAACAATGCGTTGTGGAATATCATGATGGTGGGTAAGGTATTCTGTAAGTTCATGTAAAGTAGTTTTGGAAGAAACATTAAGTACGGGGAAAGCAAATCCATATCCAAAGTAAATGTCTATTCTAGTAAGAATAAAACAAGCAAAATGCTATTCCTTCCCTGGTAGAAATGATCCAATGTAATCAACCTGCCACCAGGTAACTGGATGATCCCCCAGGAATAGTACAGTAAACCCAGCCACGTCCAATATTTTGGGCCTATTTAATGTGAGCCTCCTTTTTGTCTCTGTTTCAGTCAACAAAGAAAACAATCTATTATAGCCCTTTCTATCTCCCTGAGTTGAAACAGTAAATTAGGATTTTTTGCTTAATGGGTCTGTATCAATAAATCAGGCTTGATCCAACTTTATGTACCTTCCACAATTATCCCACACCCTTAATATCCATCGTTACACATAATTTCTCAGATTGTTATCTGTGTAAATTTAAAAAATAAAGTACTTCTTTTGGAACATATCCCACTTCCTAATGAGTCACACAATTTGTACCTCACCTGTATGAACCTGCTGGGACTTGAGTTTAGTAAAAAGCCTAGAGCAAAAAGAGGTCTTAGGGGTTGTTTCAGAGGAGAATCATCAGGTCTTGCAAGGCAACTTCCTCGGGGGAGGCCATTATAGCTTTTTCAGGCAATGCAATGTTAGTCTCCTCACAGAGGGGTACAGGGGCTTTTCCTACTGCCAAAGAAAACTCACAGGAATTTAAGGACTCTATGTCTCTAACTTAATAAGAGCTTTGTCACATATCCCCATTTCAACTTTCAGGATCCCATTTCTTCTCGATTAACGCCCTAAATTTAACAATAGACATGCTGGTAGGCTGAGAATTCAATTGGTCTTGTAATTTAGTCATTAGTTGGATGAAATTTGGTTTGATTTTGTTTTTAACAGTCTCAGCACTGTGTCTACAGGAGATAAGGATCTTTATTAGGAAAGATACAGGTGTTTTCAGGTCATTTATGCAGCTCTTTTTTAAATTTATTTTTATTTCAGCATATTACGGGGGTATAAATGTTTACGTTACATACATTGCCCTTGACCCACCCGAGTCAGAGCTTCATGCGTGTCCATCCACCGGACAGTGCACACCTCACCCATTAGGTGTGTATGTCCCCATCCTCTCTTTCCCCTCCCATCTGCCTGACACCAGATGAATGTTATTACTATATGTGCACTGAAGTGTTGATCAGTTAATACCAATTTGATGGTGAGTACATGTGGTGCTTGTTTTTCCATTCTTGGGATACTTCACTTAGTAGAATGGATTCCAGCTCTATCCAGTATAATACAAGAGGTGCTAGATCACCATTGTTTTTTGTGGTTGAGTAGAACTCTATGGTATACATATACCACATTTTATTAATCCACTCATGTATTGATGGGCACTTGGGTTGTTTCCACATCTTTGCAATTGTAAATTGTG
>NW_012148730.1:7902522-7903686 GCF_000956105.1 Propithecus coquereli
AATAAAAATAATACAAATAGAAATACAGTATAATGACTATTTGCATAGCATTTACATTGTATTAGACATTATAAGTAATTTAGAGGTGATTTAAAGTATACAGGAGAATGTGTGTAGATTATGTGCAAATACTACACCATTTTATATAAGGGACTTGAGTGTCCTCTGATGTTATTATTTTAGAGGGTCCTGGAACTAATCCCCCGAGACTATCAAGAGATAACTATACGTACATAGAGAAATTGATTTTAAGAAATTGCCTTAAACTATTATAGATGCTGCCAAGTCCAAAGTCTTCAGGGTGGGCTGGAAGATTGGAGACTCAGGAAAAAAATCAGGGAAGACCCAGGGGAAACTAAGGGGAAGGTTATCTGCTGATGGAATCCCGTCTCCCTTGAGGGAAATGTGTCTTCTGTTCTATTTGGGTATTCAACTGATTGGGTGAGGCTCACCCACAGTAAGAAGGAAAATCTGCTTTACTCAAAATCCATGGATTTGAGTGCTAATCTCATGAAAAAATACCCTGAAAGACACTTCTGGAATAGTGTTTGACCAAATAAATGAGCACCATGGCTCAAACAAGTTGACACATAAAAATAACCATGACACCCTACATTAGCATGCAACATAACATTTTTTATTTCTTTTTATATACCAAATATATTTTTTATTTCAATAGGTTTTAATACTCCTAGCCCCTAGCATTTTTGCAAAGAAAGTTTTAATTAGTGTTTAATTTTTTTTGAATTATTCTTTCCTTTTCTCTATTAGGTAGGTAGTGCAATGAAACTGTATTTTCTCTTTTCTATATAAATGCCTTTAGCAGATGTATTAGTTAGCTTTTTTCTGTGGTAACCAATAATCTTCAATCTCCTTGGCTTGGAAAAAAAAATTTATTGATTCCCCTGAGTTTTGCAGCTTTGTTGAGCTCAGGCTGACCCTTTTATTCTAGGTCTCCAGCTAAAAAAGAACCTATTCTCTGTGACATAATATTGTTCTTGAGGAGAGCTCAAGAGGGACGAGCATGTTGTAATATTTCTTAAAGCCTCCACATAAATTGAGCACATTGCTCTTCTTCCCATACTCTGTTGGTCAAAGCCATTCACATGGGCAAACCCAGAGTCAATGGGATGGGGATACACACTCTTTCTACTCTACTGGGTA
>NW_012148730.1:7903736-7904832 GCF_000956105.1 Propithecus coquereli
ATAATAATTCCTCTATTTCTGATTACTCTGAGGTTAGTCCTTTTTTTTCACAATTTTTCCCCCTCTCCTTTATGCTAGTATGTCAAAGTTTATATTATGATTACCTCATATTCTAATGATGGTCATATACATTCCTCTAGCTTCAACTTTAACTCATTATTATTTTAAATTCCTTTTTATATATCATCATTTAAGGTATCCTGCTGGTATTTCAAATGTAGCATGAATAAAATCAACTCAGCATATTCTCCCTCTTTCCCCTGACAGATCAATGCAGTTTTCTTTTATTTTCCCTCCTTTTTGTTAATATCAAAGTCTGAAATCAGATTTTTCAAGCTTAGTTTTACAATTTATATTGTATCCTTTTCCCCTTTATACAAGCAACCTCTAAATTATACTACAACAATTGATTTCATCTTGTTCATTTTCATTATTTCTTTAATCCTAGAATAGGTTGTCATACTTTGTCCTTCAATTCCTGTATAAGTCTCTTAAATAAAGTCTCACAAATTCTGATGTCTTTATCAAATTCATGCTACAACTCTTCCAATTATTTTATCTTGTTTTTATTTTTAGCAGAAAATATAATCATTTCTCTTAACAACCACCCACATATACTGCTTATAGGAAAGTGTTCAAATAATACAGACATTCACAATCCTCCACATTTGTTTCCATTTTTCTGAGATTTCTGTTATAATATTGCCATTGAAAATACTCAAATCTTTAGTTACTGTATTTGTTGTATATTGCTGTTTGAAAATATTGCCACAAACCAAGTCAATTAAGACGGTCCACATTTGTGGATCTCATAGATTCTGAGTCAGAAGTCAGGACACAAATTAGAGAGATCTTCTGTTTCAAAGTCTCACAGGTAAACTCCAAATCTCAATCAGGGTTGCAGTCTAATCTGAGGCTCAACTGGGGAAAGATCTGCTGCAAAGGTCATATGGTTGCTGACAAAATTCAGTTCCTTGCAGGATGCTGAACTGAGGACCTCAGATTCTTGCTAGTTGTTGACTGGAAGCAGCTCTCAGTTCCTTGCCATGTGGCCCTTTCTATAAGGCAGCTTACAGCATGACATCTTGATTCTTTA
>NW_012148730.1:7904882-7907133 GCF_000956105.1 Propithecus coquereli
ATTTTTACACTAATAATGCCTGATAAAAGCATGTACAATACATATTTAAGATTTATATCATTTCTTGTAAAAAGGGTGTGAAAATTTTGATGCATAGAATCTCAAGATAACTTTTTCAAGAGACATTTAAAAGTATTTATAGACTTCATTTAGAAGGATGTGTTTCACATAAGGATAAGACCCTGGAGTGATGGATTTTACAGTCACAGATTTAAATTTAGGTAATAGATGATTTGTCCTAATCAGAACCCACAGGAGTTATTTTTAAAGACATCCCTATCATTCATCTCATCAGATTCTTTCAGGTATTTATGTTATGAATTTCTCTCTGTCATGTACATTGATTAAGAGACAAAACATCAGTTGTAAATGTTTTCAAGATTATCTTTAGAAAGTTCAATTTTAGCAAGTACATTAATGAGACTATTTTCTTGAAGCATTAGTTTTCTTTAAAAAGCTAACAGCAAGATACTCAAAATAAGAATCTTAAGTGACAACATATGCTATATGCATTTAAATCTGCTAAATTGCATAGAAGACGCAACTTGAGTTATGTATTGCTGGCAATGAGAATATACTGGCCTAAGTCCTTTTCAGCTGGAATGAGAAAATATTAAGTTCGGATATTTTTAGTAAAGTGTATCCAAACTCATAGATATTTTAGAATATTCTATTGGAAAAATGTCAAGAACCTTTTCATTTGACATGTCTAGCATATGTGTTGACACTCCTGGGTCATTATCTCAAAATACACAGCTGTGTCTGCAACAGTTTCTCAGTTTCCTACTAGGTCGTCAATAAGAAGATTATTTGAAAGCAATGTAAAGTAGAAGTAAACATATGCTTACAGATTATTGGTGACTTACACAATGTCTCAAATTTGATGGTGGGAATGAGTTTAGAAAATGAGATGCTGGGTAAGCATATTATGTGTAGTGGTAACTTGTGCATATGACAATGATGAGTTTTTGTCTACTTTTGAATATAATATTTCTTAAAATATTCTTCATGATAAGGCTAACTTTAGTATTCTTACATACATTTTGTAATTATTATCATACACTTAAATGGGTCCAGGAAATTGTGTGAACAACTCCATAAAACGCTGAAAATATATGTATGTTCAAAATGATTCAGCATTGTAGTATTCCTATAAAAAAAAAAAGTGAGTTGAGTTGATTTGACTGGTTGCACACCATTTTATACAAAATTAACATCTGAGGGAAAAGCTTGCATTATTTTTTATTATACCAACAAGTGACATATATCTGCATAAAGAACTCAATTGAGAATTGTAAAGCATGCAAGGTTGTATATATAGTTCAGAAGACAAATCTGTTCATTTACTTGCCGGGACTCAGATCCTCACTGTCCTTGTTAGCAGTGGAGCAAGAAAAGGAGAAATCTAGAATAAGAGGTAGGAATTTGAAAAGCTGAAACACTACACCTCTGTTACTTGCATTTCTGTATACTTACTGGCCTTTGATGTTGCTATTTTTTAAAATTGTGGTAAGAGGAGATGACACAAGATCTACCCTCTTCCATTTTTACGTGTACAGTACAGAATTGTTAAGCATAAGCACAATGTTGTAAAGATCTCTAGAACTTACCCATCTTGCATAATTGAAATGTATATCCCTTGAAAAGCAACTCCTCATTTCTCCATCCCTTCATTCCCTAGCAACCACCATTCTACTTTCCTGGTCCTGTGAGTTTCACAATTTTAGATATCTCACATAACGTCTTACCAGCCACATGCTGCTAATATTTACTCCATCCTTGGAAATTCATCTTCTGAAAAAAATATGCTATTTATAACTTAAATCTTTTCATGTAATATTTTTGAAAATATGTATTTCTCTTTTTTTAATTTGTCACAAGAAGAACAGTTCTTCAGAAACAAATCACAGTGAAATTATAAGATTTCTTTCTAATTAGGTATAGTCATTAAATAAGAATAATTGGTTCTATTGTACATGTTTAACCAATTATTTTATTGTTTTATTGACTCTTCATTTTATAAGGTTGTTATAAGTACAACAGAGTAGACTAAATAACTGAAATTTGTTCCTCACAGTTCTGAAGGCTGGAACTCCAAGATCAAGGCGTCAGAAGGGCTGGTTTCTTCTGAGGGCTTCTCTCCAAGGCTTGTAGATGGCCGTCTTCTTCCAGTGTCTCCACATGGTCTTCCCTCTGTATGTTTCTGTGCACTAACCTCCTCTTCTCAAAACCCCTCTATATATTGGATTAA
>NW_012148730.1:7910053-7910572 GCF_000956105.1 Propithecus coquereli
GCATTTAATAGCATCCAATATAAAAGAAGAGTATTGCTGTCAGACAAATTACTAACACTTATGTATTGAACAGTGATATGCATTCTTCAGTGGTTGCCAAAAGATACTTATGTTAATGTACTTACTGCCTTAAATCTCTTATTATCTAAAACTCTATATTTTTAATCATGCAGTATGTATTTACTAACAATTATTTGTCTGCATTAGAACATAAGTCAACTATCTGACACTTAAAATTGTTAATAGATTAAATGTAATGTGGTTGCTAGATATGTGAAAAGTAGACTTTATGATTAAAACAATTTTTTACACGGTTAGATACCAAAATGAAATTCTTACAACAGTAATACTTCATTTGAATTGGTTTATAAATGTCATGTTAGCTACAATGCAATGAATTGTGTAATGGATTTTAGAAATATTTTTTTCCAAGTTGTGTAAAGTACTTCAGAGGTGAAGTCTCAAAGTCATGTAAACTTTTCATCAGACTGATATTAGTGGAAGACTTGAATAAGTTTT
>NW_012148730.1:7912357-7913504 GCF_000956105.1 Propithecus coquereli
TGATGAAATATGAAATGTCCTCTGGGATCTAAGCATTCTAACGGCAGAAAGCAGGCTGAAAATATTTATCTGCCACCAAACGCATACATTTTTTCAATGTTCTTTTTATAGATGACCAAAGATGATAATAATAAAGGACAGACATCCCCTGAGAACAGAGCCAAAAATGATGGAGAACATTGGACAGATAGGCAATCTCAGCAAACAGAATTAGGGCCTAATTAAGAAACATCTCCTAGTCTCATTGTAGAAAAACCTGACAGCAATTTTTTAAATTTTCTTTTCCTGTAACACCCTATGAGGAAGAAACCTGCTGGCATTTAATCAGCAAAATTTTGTAATTGCTAAGAACCAGTGACTGCTCTATGACTCCTGTTATTTCCTTTGATAACTAAAAGTTGATTGAATTTTTTTGTCATAATTTTAATATCTTTTTGTGGATTGTATGGTGAGTAAGGGCAGACAACTTGCTTGTTTAGTCCATAGGTGGCCTGTTCAACAGGAATTTGAACCTGATGCAGTGGATAACATCCTACACTTTGAGTCTCATTATATGATTAGGCGAGTAGACTGGGTTTCCCGGGGACAAGTATATTTTGCATGTGGGAGGCACATAACTGCTGTGGCTACAAGGATGCACTATGGCAGGCTACATTATTGGCTCTAATTATTCTCCTTACATACCTCCATGGTTGACTATATTTCCCCCTCTTTGACTTGGAGTGTGGATATGTGACTTGCTTTGACCAACAGAATTAGGAAGAAGTGACAGGTTACAACACTGGAACTTGCATCTTAAGATTTGTTATATGTCCCCACTTTCTCTCCTTTGCATATATCATCAACATGGAGGAAAAAAAAAGAAGTTTACCCGAAGCCTGTAGTTACTAAAAGAGGATTGAGAAATGAGAATAAGAGCAGGCCCAGCAATAGGAATTATAGTTGTTTTAAATCTGTGTCTTTTGGGGTGGTTTATTATTCATAATTCAGAGACAGGTACTAGAAGAGAGTGCCCAATATATACATCTGGCTAGTTGGCTTTGAGTTCAGCTGGTCTAGATTTGATTCTTCTGAGTGACTCTTCCTTGCAAATCTATATCTTCCTTGGGTCACTTATTAGAATACCAAAGTGTGGATTTGCTTGTTT
>NW_012148730.1:7925934-7927912 GCF_000956105.1 Propithecus coquereli
TTACTTTAACTTGCAGCATATTACCATAATAAATAGTATATAACATATATTTATGGACATTTTCCACAGCAGGGCTATGTCGTGGTGAGGAATCAAATCATTTTTCCTTCATTTTCCCTTGGCAAAGAGAAGGAGATAGTAAATTATTCTGCTAAGACTGAGATCACTAACATCTGTTTACAAAGTAAAATATCTAAGTATGTAAACTAAATAAATCACAACCCAAAAGTATTTAATCATGTCAAAGAGTAGATGATTATATTTAGTCATGATTTATTTTCATTTGATCTGTCCAGATCAATGGCAGTCTTATTTAGAAAGTATGTCTGAGTGTCCTTTAGCTAAAACCATTACATTTCTGAAAAATGTTCATTTTATCTACTTCAAGTAGAAAAGTACAATTTATTCCCACATTTAGATAGGTTAAAATTGCTTTGCTGTTTTGTATTTCCAACATACTTCTATTTTTTACAGAGAAAACAGTGATTTATAAAGGATGACAAGTTGCAAAATAAGCTTCACTAGGATTTATGAATTACAAAATGCTCTCTTGATAATAATCAATGGTAGAATCACTGTTTAAATTTTGTCATTTATTTGCAAGTTCATACATTACAGAGCTGGAAATAGAAACACCCCTTCCAAACTTTCCATATTAAAAAAAAAGATTATATCTTTATTACAAAAAAAGTGAGTTAAGGGCTTAAAGTTGTAAACTTTTATATTCGAGACAATTCATTATCCTCTGTTGATGTGAGGAGATATTTCTCTGCACTTATGCTTAGAATCTTAAACAAATGGTCAATGTAGGAAGAGAGTCTGTTATTTTATCACACATAGTAGACGGTGATTTTGTAGTTTAACCTCAATGGCTAAGATAGAAGCAAAATTAATGTACCTAATAATAATCAAAATGGAATAGTGCCAAAAACTCATTAGATATGCATATACATGATAAATTATACATATACACATAAAAATACATAGCCTATTAACTATTCATGGCTGGTGTTTGTAAAACTCAGTGGTATTATTGTACATATTTTGGCTATTCTTTTAAGAAAACAATAAAGTTGAAGACACTTTCATCCAATTTATTATTGTTGCTTTAATAATGTAGCATTAATACTCAGCACATGGTAGGAATTCAATAAATGCTTATAAAAGTGAAATTACATCTTAAGATGTACCAATCAGAATAACTGAATTTTTTCCTGAATGATTTGGCACAATTGAGTGTCCTCCCAAGTAGCAATTAGTGATATAAGAATTTTACTTAAATGCTCTCTACACGAATGATAAAGATCGAACTAAAACGAAAAATACTATCCAGAAAACCCACATATTTTAATAATTCTCTGTATAAAATTAGAATCATATTGTTTTCAGAATTACGTTTTGGTTTTTTCGTGTGTGTGTTTTGTAAATATCAAGCAAATGTTTATTTTTGAAAGCTCATTTGGAAAGAAATTTGTAAATAAACTTTGCTATCTTTTCATTCAAATTCTATCAACATCACACTTCTACTCTACTCTATTTTCAGTACCCTGAATATCTATCTACTTAACATCATTGATATTACCTTGGTTTTCAGTAAGTGTAATAAAACTATTCTGTGGCTCAGACTAATATATGATACATCCTCGAAATGTTGTATTTTAATTTTCTTATTTATTATTGGGAACTAGAGGTCTAAAATTAGACTTTGCTTTTATAGCAATGCTAACTAACACCACCAACAACAAAGCCCCACTGAGTGTGAGAGAAATATTTAGTGCCTCAGAATTTTATTTCTCATAAAACTTTTTTCTGTAAATGCCTGATAGAAACTGCTGATTGTCACAATGTCCTGTTTATACATTAGAAGATAACTCCTGACATGGTAATAATCATTTGTTTATTTATATCCAAATGGAACTCATATGTCAGACTGTGTCCTCACCAGAGATCAGCCTCGTTTTTTGTTTGTTTGTTTTTT
>NW_012148730.1:7927962-7929661 GCF_000956105.1 Propithecus coquereli
TTTAGACCTAGAGAAGAATTCCAGGAATTGAAAAAATAGTTTTTGTATATCATTCACACAACTTCCCCAATGTTAATATCTTACATAACCATAGTATAATTATCAAAATCAATAAATTGATATTGGTAATGCTATTAATGGATTGTGCTTTTTATTCAGATTTCACCAGTCTTTCCCTTAGTGTCATTTTATTTTCTTCCAGGATTGTTTTATGCATTTTTAATCTATGCTATTAGGTTTATACATATTCATATTTGTTATATTTCCCTGATGTGTTATCTTCTGATCTTCAGGAGTTAGTCTTCTTTACCTCCAATAATCTTTCTGGTCTTAAAAAGTCTACACTATTATTAAAGTTTCAACTTTGTTGGACAAGAATTTTTCATGGTATATCATTTTCCGTACATAAATATTTTCATACTTTTGCTTTCTAACATAAATTATGATGTTGACCACTTTTATTAAAATGTTAAGATGATAACAAAGTTTAAGACAAATATTAGTGGACTTTTTCATCATTGTTTTCAAACATTTTGTTTCTAAATATATTTTAAGCATTACGTAACATTGCCATTATTGTTTTGTTTAGCTGTTTTTTTAGTAGGCTATTTTAATAGACCTTTTTTTCTTTTTAGAGACGTTTTAGGTTCACAGCAAAACTGAGCTGAGGGTACAGAAATTTCCCCTATATTTACTGCCTCCACAGATATATAGCCTTTCCTATTCTCAACATCCTCCACAAGAGGGATATATTTGTTACAGTTTATGAACCTACATTAATACTTTATTACCACCCAGAGATCATAGTTTACATTAGTTTTCACTCTTGGTATTGTACATTCTATAGGTTTGTACAAATGTATAACTGATATGTATCCACCATTATAGTATCATACAGAGTATTTTCACTATCCTAAAAATCCTCTGTACTCGACCTGTTCATTCCTCCCTTCCCCATAACTCATGAAAACCAGTGATTTTTATTTTTTTTACTGTCTCCATAGTTTTGCCTTTGTCCAGAATGTCACATAATTGGAATCATACACAAGCTAGCCATTTCATATTACTTCGTTTCACTTAATATGCATTTTAAAAATAAAGCTATGTGTTTTTTCATGGCTTGATAGCTCATTTCTTTTTAGCGCTTAATCATATTCCTGTCTTACGTACCACAGTTTATCCATTCACCTACTGAAGGACATCTTAGCTGTTTTCAAGTTGTAGAAATTATAAATAAAGCTGACATAAACATCCATGTTCATGTTTTTGTGTTGATATGAGATTAAAAAAAAAAAAACTCCTTTGGGTAAATGTCAAGATGCATCATTCCTAGAGGATATGATAAAAATATATTTAGTTTTGTAGGAAAGTGCCCAACTGTCTTTCAATGTGGATGTATCATTTTGCAATCCCACCAACAATGAATGAGAGTTCCTGTTGTTCTACATCTTCACCACCATTTAGTGTTGTCAGTCTTCTAGATTTTGGCCATTCTAATAAGTATATAGTGTCCCTGATACTTTTTATTCCTTCCTTAATGTCTGAGTACTTTTCTAGAATTTCTTTTCTTATAATGCATTCCTTCTGGCAATTATCTTAGGTTTATTTTCTGACTATTATCAGTAAAACTTGTTTTTAGAAACATATTCCCTGGGCATAGAATTTTTGGTTGGCAGTAATTTTCATACACCATTTTAAA
>NW_012148730.1:7929711-7931435 GCF_000956105.1 Propithecus coquereli
TACATGTAAATTATTTAATATTTCATTATACTAACAGCTAATCTGCCTTTCAATCAAGTCAGTTTTTTAACCACATGTCAGAATAAAAACTTTATTATTCATGACTTAAAAATAAACGAGCTATAAACCTTTTTTATAAAGCTCTATTTTGTGAAACAGAGCACCCATATTTTCCAAGTTAATTAGCATTCTACTTCTTATAGTGCATTAGGCACACAATATCTAAAAATATTATATCTCATGATTACAGAAACTTGTAGCTTTAAATTGCTAATGAAAATGAGGTTATTAATTTTACTTTATTTCATTTTTGTCTATATACAATTTTTATTTTGTGCTTCTAACCATTGTGCATGATCTTATTTCCTCTTGCCATAGTCAATACAGATTAAAGCAGATTACGTTAAATAATTTACATGAAGTTTGTAGGAGAAATGCCTAACTGAAAATAACAAAATCACTTTTTTTTCTTAAGTAATGGGAAAACTATAGAAATATATGAAATAAAAATAACCTCTTAGTCAACAAATTTTAAAGTTTTTCTTTGTAAACTTATTACAATGATAGCTAAATAGTTCATATAATTGTTGAAGTCTATCATCATCCTCTACCAAGAAAAGAGGGCCTGTGTTTTAAGGACTGCTCTAGTGCCAGGACATTAACAGTGCCAAGTACAGAAGAGCCACTCAGTTGGTTGACTGTACATATGAAATAAAGGTTGACTCACGGAGATTAACACTACAAAATAGATGTGCAATTCATAACTACATGAATACATGTATCTTTTTTACCAAGGACAGTCTCAGTTCTCAATCAACCCAGGATAATTTTGAATAGTATCCCCTTTTCTCTCTCAAAGTTACCAGGTGAGATGACAAATTAAATCATCTGCTTACTCTATTTGTATGCCAGCCTGTGTTCTATGTGTTTTTATATTTATCAGCTTCTTGAGTTCTTACCAGATCCCTAGGCAATAGGGACTATTGATATACGCAATTGACAGATGAGAAAGCCTAGAGATGTTAGCTCATACTAACTTTTTGAATGATGATACTTTGATGATACTTTGATGATACTTTTTGAATGTGGAGGACATAGGATTCAAATTCAGGCTTTGTGACACAAGAGCCCGGCCATAAATCACTATATGGTAGTGATCAAAGTGTTTTTTATACACATTACCCAGAGTGGTGATATATAATACCAATGAGATCAAATTGAAATTCTGAATTATTCTACAAGAGTGGAGTTGCCACATGGACTGTTGTCTGGTTAACATGGACCCCAGTTCTTCCTTTCTTGCTGATAGTTCTCAAGAATCACTGTAGAATGTGCTAAGAATGCAACATATTGAAATAAGGTGAAGTTGACCAGATAGCTTAGGTTCGCTTTCATGCCCCTCTTAAAACCAAAATGATTTTAAAGGTGTTATGATAGTATCATACTAAAAGTTTGATAATTATGTAGAATTCTTTATTCTAGATTTTGGTTAAATAAAATCCTGTTATTCCATCCTTATTGTCACTATCTTATCTCATATCCTCCTTTAATATTATTATTCTAAAATAATTAAGACTTCCTCATTGTTCTTTTATTACTATATATACACTCAATCCCATCCATTCCATGTATTTGTCTAGTCATGATTCTGAAATGCCAATCTGATTTTGTATTTTCATGCTTTAACTATCCATAGCTGAAGCATAAAGTTAAAAATGATTAGC
>NW_012148730.1:7931485-7933121 GCF_000956105.1 Propithecus coquereli
CACATCTATCATACTGCATTGGTCCTACTGACATCAGTGGTTTGACCCGAAAAAATTATATTCTGTGATTCATGAGAATGCCTTTCATCTCGTCTGTTGAAGGTGATTTCTTTGTATGTGTGTGTGTTTTATATAAGAAATTTTGAAGAGAATCCAAAAACCTCTTTTACTTCCATATACTCTCTTGTCTCACTGATTTCATTCAAATCCATTTCATAACTTTTGACTATAATACATTATATTCTAACTTTTTCTTGTCAAATTTAATATTTATCCACATATTGCTAAATCTATTAGTCAATTTTCAGTTCTTTTCTGAAGTGACCTATTAGCAGTATTTGACACAGTTGGCCTCTCTGTCCTCAACGATACACATTTCCCCCCATTTGGATTTAAGATTTTATTCCTACCTCACCGACTGTTTCTTTTTATTTTAATTTTCAGGATTCTTCTCTTTTTTTATCCTTTTAATGTTGGAATATCCTGGGCCTTAGTCTTTGTTCTCTTACCTGAATAGACCCACTATTCGTGAGAACTCATTCGTCACATGACTTTAAATACACCTATGTGCTGATGACTTCCAAATTAGGCACTAAAAATTCCAGACTAAAACATTCAACTATTTATTCAACTCGCTTAATTATAGATCTCAATAAACTTTTGAAATTTAGTATATATAAGCTAAAATTATTGTCTTTTTCCTCAATCTCCCCAACTCACAGTTCTTCCCGCTCGTGTAAAGGGCAATTCCATCCTTTGGTGCTCAGGCAAAACAATGTTCTTTGACTCCACCCTTTCACTCACACTCCATATCCAATCCACCAGGAAACACTGTTAGTTTCAACTTCAAAATATTTCCAGAATCTGATTACTTCTCATCAACTCCACCACTGCCATCCTGAAACCAACTACGATTATCTTTTTTTCTTGATTAATGAAAGGAATTCCTAACTGGCTTCTCTGATTCTCCACTTACACTGTGCTCTATTTTCAATACAGCAAAGTGACTGATAATTTTAGAACTTAGATTAATTAAACTTTAGAACCCATCTGCTCAACAATCATGCCTGTGTGTGCCTGATAACATCCTTCAGCCCTTCTGTGCTTTTGCCTGTACCATAAAGGCTAAAATTTCCAAACCTTCATTTCTTAGACTCCCTTACAATCATGCTTCAGTCTAAATGTTGCTAATGAAAAGTACTAATATAAAATTTTGGAGATAAAAGGGAATGAAAACCTATTTGTCTAGTTGCTACTGTGGGAAGATGTGTTTCCTATGCAATAAAGCAAATATTGAGATTTTGCCAATAGCTCCCAGGCATCTTTCTAACAACTATCCACTTTGGGGCAGAAAGCAACTGACATCATTAATTATTGTCTCCCTGTGATGCCTGCAGTGTCCAATAGCTGAAAGCTAAAAATAGCCTCTTTGATTTTTCTTCCCAATAGCTTTTCATCACCAAAATCCCTGTATTAAATCATTCTGATTTGAAACAACTAGAGTGACTTGTGTTTTCTCATCTGACTCCCATCCGAGTGAATATTAGGTGTTTGAAATGTTCTCACAGAACAAAGCATCATGCATGGGAATTTGGAATTGTCTATTTGACTTGCTTTGATATCAGGTAGTAATAGC
>NW_012148730.1:7936775-7939366 GCF_000956105.1 Propithecus coquereli
GTATAATTTACAACCTCTTTTCATTATGCTTGTTTTTTGCTATTATGTTGTCAATCTTTTGATAGAATTCATTTTATAGTTTAACTTGTTAATTCTGGATAACATTTTTCTATTTATGATTTATAGTTTAGTGTAGAAACTATTAGTGTTATGTATTTTTTTACCACTCTTTTAAACAACTCTGCCCTAGTTAAGAATATGCACACTTTCCTTTTATAAATTTTTAGATATGGAGGTTTTTTTGGCCTGTTTTGTTATGTCAGATACTAGAAGTCAAGGTAATTTGCTTCAGTTTAATTTTTTTAAATTATAGTTCAAAATTTATTTTAGACCAAGAAATGCATCATGTATTTTAAAAACATTGTGTTTCATTATACTACTCTTACCTTTCTTTTAAAAATAACAATTGTATTGCAATGTAAATCTGAACTGAAAACTATGTTCTTTTATCATTAAAATAATGTATGTTATATCAAACACCTGACGCATACATTACTCCTTCAATTTGGAATTGTATTTCATGGAAAGTCTTAGCTTTAATGAAAGTAATAAGAGAAAGGTAAGAATTCTATTATTTGTGGTCTACCTTTAGAGTTAACAATTAACAAACAGTAAACACTATCTTCTTGCCTTGTGAATAAACAAAAGCTATTACTGTGTAGTCTTGTAGCAGAAACAATGTACAGACATATCTTTGTGCTAGCAGGGAAATTTTTATATTTATACTTTACAATCTGAGGTAAGATAATGTTTGGGGTTGTAGGTGTGTAATTGTATGATTGCTCTGGCTCACAAACACATTGCTTTTAATTTATTTTCCAAATTATGGGATACTAGTGGTGTCCCAAGTTGCAATACTTGTCATGTTTTAAAGATTCTGTTGTACAGCGTGATGAATATAGCTAATAATTGAGTCCTATAAATTTTAATATCACTAAGAGAATAAATCTCAGATGTTCTTATCACAAGAAAATAATATTTTAGGTTATGGATAGGTTAATAAGCTTGATTTAATCATTCCACATTGTATTAAAGATCATAACATCATTTTGTGCCCCATAAATATATGCAACAATAATTTTCAGTATGTCATAAAAAATTTAAAAAATAAAGTTGAATATAAAAAATAAAATAACAAACGTATATGTCATATATATCTCACTTAGGGATTTAAAAAATGCATTAACCCCTAGTAGCAAAATATTCTGAGGTACTGATCTGTGAAGTTTGTCAAAAAAAATTCCAAGATTATCAGATATATCACATAACAGTATTTGAGCCTAGTTATATGAAAATAATCAGAATATAACGTTTTGTCGTCTTCTCCAATATAAACTTTAGAGTGATCTGAAATGTTATAATATATGCAATATCTAAAACATACACATTCAATTCACATTGCTTACTGTATAAGCAAAACAAAAGCAGGTAACCTACTGATATACAGTCCTGAATGCTATTTCTTCAGAGATCACAATGGCAGTGATCCTAAAAATGTTACTATGAAATAAAACTGGGGAAGCAATTGGCAGCAAGTACATGAAGATGAAGTAAAAGCTTAGTGTTTTTTATGAAATATGATATAAAGTGAAAAGTTCTGTACCAATATAAATTAAACCAAGTACCGAGAGAAGACAGATAAATACTCCTCCTCCTGACAAATAGTGAGCTGGAAGTGCATAGAAGAGTAAATGACTTTTTCCAATTTCTTATAGGAAGTCAGAAATACAACCAGGGGAGAATTCAAAGATTTAAGTTCTCAATAAATTAAGAACAATGAAATGCTGTTATATTTTTGGATAAAAGTGAAAGAATGGATAGAGTTCAGAGAGTAAGTTATTGGCTTTGATTTAATGGGAGTTCCAAGCTGAGCAATCTTAGGAAGGTCTGCTACTGTCCCCAAACTTCTCCAGCAGAACTTTAGACATGACTGAGGTGCCGCAATTGTCAACTTCTTGATGGACAGGAGTCAATGGAAGAATGCCGTCATGGCAGATTCCAGATATTCATTGTTCATTTTGCATGTCTGCTCATTGTTTATGCACTGACAATATGCTTCAGAATAAAAAATAAATAAATAAATTCCTGGATTATATCTTGCTTTCACCCCTTAACCCTTCTATTTATTTTATACTTCTCACTCAACACACACACAAGCACACACACATACAGACACACGTGAATGTGCTCACATTTTCCCTCATAGCGATAGTAATTTTTACCCCAATCAAAATACATATACATAAAGTAGCTAAAAACAAGCTTTTTAAGGACTAGAATTAAAATTAGGCTGCTATATTTCCTATCATCTACTATTTATCTATGAAGTTCTCTTCAAAACTGACACAGGTATTTCCATAAAAAAATTCCATAATAGGGAAATTCTCCCAGTTCTATGATTAGCAGTAGAGATTTGTGGCACACATGTATAAAACGTTTCATAAGAAACAGGAAAAATTAATTCAGCAGATTATTTTTGTTTTTGTTTGTTTTCTACATTTCCGAAATTGATAAATAAAAGAGAATGTTGCCCCATAATTCTTAAATCTCATAAGATCATCACAAATTTATATCAAATATTATCAGTGCAC
>NW_012148730.1:7939416-7940852 GCF_000956105.1 Propithecus coquereli
TATATTGTAAAGATGTCTGTAGCACCTCACTGCCTAAGCTCAGGACTAACATAGTTCTGCAGCTACCTTCATAATAAGGCTCACTGTTATTTTGATCACTTGATATTGTACAGGATGTCTTGTTCCTCCCTTAAGTTGTTGATATCATGGTGATTAGAGCTTGTAAGCGAGAAGCAGCAAATACTCATGTACCTTGTTAAGAAAATATGTTGGCCAAAAGGTGGAATAAATACGCAGATAAAATTCAGGGTCTTCGCACCTCAGAAAGCAGCTCAATAATTGCCAGGCCTCTTGGATTTATAGAGGTAACGTTTACCACATGTGTGTATGTTGCTTTGAACCATTTACTGGGAAAGCCCATAAGGCTACCACTTTTAAGTGGGGATTAGAAGCAAAAGTATTTGCTGACAATAAGGCTAGTAGTACCAGAAACTCCACAAATTGTGCCTTATAATTTCTCAGGCACGATTGTCCTCAAACAATTTCTGGCAGTTACAGACATAGTAAGGGAGCTCTAATAAGCCCAACAGGAAAAGCATAATCCAGTATTTTAGGATTGGAATAAAAATGGCTTGACATTGTGTCCTGCCTGGACACCTGGAGATAGACAGCCAAGCAAACAGTCATACTTCACCTGTCCTTGATGAACTAGCTATTATCTGATCCACTGAGTCATAAAATTGAGTTGTGATACCAAACTTTATAATCAGACAGAAATAGAATATATGAAATTAGGCTATAGCAGATCTTAAGGCTTAATTAGATTGTACAATCAAGTGGCTCAAATTCCCATGGCCAAGTCCTTATTTGTACTTCCTGGTCACCTATCCTACAACCTATGCCTGTAGCCTTGGAGGGAGTTCTCTATCTATGAACATTATACCTGAAACATACAAACGAACTAAAAAACAGTGTGACTTTGTTTTTGAATCATTATATGTAAGATACAGATACTGAATGTAGACTGAAGCATTACGGCTCTCCTAAGGGTGCCCCTAATTGGAAAATGTAGACTTCACTCCCTGTAGTTTTCCACATTTAAGTGTCCATTTATCTGTGTCATATTATTTTCTATTTTAAGAATGTAGACGGCTTATGTTTCTTAACTAAACCCTGAGTGATGCACTTGCCATCTCCTTGTGGGTAATAATCAAAGATCTTACAATGGCCTGTGTCAACCTGTAAGTTCTGGCCTCCAGTTACTTCTTGGCTTTTTTCTTATTTTTCATTCTGAGTACTCCACCCCAGCCACACTGGTTTTAAATATCTTAGACATGTCCCTATCTTAGGAAATTTGCACAGAATTTTATGACTTTGGAAATGCTCTTTGCCTGTATGTACTTAAACACTCCCCTCTCCCTTCTTTCTCTATAAGAAAACAATCGCTCACATGTCACTCTTTCAATGGAGAACACCTTGCTACCATGATTAAAATT
>NW_012148730.1:7942329-7943499 GCF_000956105.1 Propithecus coquereli
AGTGGGCTTTCCTTGTTCCAAACATGTATGACTTTGAGACTCAGTGTTTCTCCTCTAAGGAGGAATGTCAAGTTGGTGGTAACTCCTTTTCTAATCATGTGCTTCTCTGGTGGATGATTTCATGAGGAGATGGATGGGATGGAATGTAACAATATAGTTATAAATAAGACAACTGAGTGAGCAAGGCACACATGTAGTCTCCAAATAACAAGGTGAGCAATACTCTAAGACTTTTAGAATTTTAATTATTTTCAAATTAGAAACCACATAGATCTCTTAAGATACAGAGTGACTTTAAAACGCAAATCAAATTTCAACTGTTTTGTGAAGTCGTTGACAAATGGTATAGAAATGCCTACCTTCTTTGACATTCTGCATCCTTCGACATTTAGTTTCATAGGCTATTAATTATTTCTTTTATGTATATTTTAATTCAGTTTCCTAAAAGAGATCTAAAAGTAAAATAGAGGAAAGATTATTTTTTTCTCTACTTTGATATCCTTTTAATGGTTAGGATTATGTGAAGCACACGTTAGGTCATCCTAAGATACATATTTGATGAATCATTAAAATTAACCTTAAAAAAGTGGATGGTTATAAATCAATAGCAATGTTACATGATTGAAATACAACCCAATATTTACTATTTTAATGCATTCTTAATATATTGAAAGTGATGTAACATAATTCAACAATGAATTTTGATTCTAGTAATTTGTGATAATTTTTTACATTATTCCTAATTATTTTTTCATTTTATAGTTTCTATAAGTCCTTTTAGCAATTAAAGAGCAAATTAAACATTAATCAATTAAATACTAAAGCATTAAACACCTAAATACATGAAAGATTACTTAACTATAATTATGATCAGAGTTACAAAGGAGAAGTATTGGGTGCTATGATTAAAAAGGTCCTAACAGGAGTTAATTAGGTTATGAAGTCAGAGACTTTTCCAGAGAAAGAAATCATATGAATTGTGAGGGCCTTTGTTGGGAAGTGATATAGTAAATGTATGCACAGAAAACTAAGGTAGAAATAGAAAGCAATGGAAAACACTTAGAAAAATTATAAGTGAAATAATCAGAATACTTGCTTAATAGAAAATTTAGTTTGCAATGCAGAAAATTGAATGGAGTCAGAGACTTTTCCAGAGAAAGAAATCATATG
>NW_012148730.1:7943549-7945639 GCF_000956105.1 Propithecus coquereli
TATACTGTAAATAAATACAACTTTTATTTGTCGATCATACCTCTATAAAGTTAGAAAAAGAAAATTAAATATTTTTAAAAGAGATATTCTCTAAGATTAAAGAGGATTTTTTTTATCATTCTTCTTATTTCCTTCTGAACCCTCATTCACAGTGTCTTTATTGTCCATATTTCTATCAATGCTCAAGTAAATCTAGTTTTTTTTTCTATTATGGTCATCAAAATTCTTCCAAGCTCTACTCATACCATATATTCTGAAGCCACCTCCATATATTCATGTATTTATTACAGCATCATCCCCCCTCCAGGTACCAAATACTGTATCAGTCAGGTCTCAACTAGAGAAACTGAACAAGTAGGAGATACACATTAAATGGAAGACTTCAAAAAATTGGGTGTTTTCTATGTAGGCCAAAAAGGTGAATTCAATGGTGATGTGGTGGTATCAACACCCTTGAGTCTTTGAAGTCCTTGATGGTAATGTATGTCTATTTTAATTGTATATTCTAACACTAGGGAAATATCACATAATAAGTTTGGGGACCCACTGAATGAACTGTAAGATGGACTCATCACCTGACTGCTATAGTACCCTTCTATGACTTGTGGACCACAGGGATTTTTTTATGTGTCCTGGAATTAGTATCATTTCAGTGCCAGTGTTCAGCAATCTCCCCAAAGTCTAATCATCTCCCTTTCCAATGTAAAGTCACCCTGGTAAATTGTCATATGTCCCTGTGGAGAATGCTAGGTGAAAATATTAACACTATATGTATTTATTAGAACAGCAAGTTCCTTTTTCAAGTGGACCCAGCTTCCCTTTCATTCAAGGGCTTCTGAGTAGGTAAACTGGCTCAAGTCTGGGAATTGATTGAGGGCCTATGACTCTGTTCTGGTGATTCAAATGAGACTTCTGCTCATTCAACGTAGAACTATTCTGCCTGTATAAATAAATCAAGAAATGGATGACTTGGCCATGTATTTTTTGGTAGGATCACTTAATTATTTCTTCAAAACTATCTCTGTCTCCATACTGGCTCCTCTAAAAATTAAGCATCTGATCTCATTTTATGTTTTGTTTTGTTGTTGCTGTTGTTTCTTTCTTGTAAAGGACACTTTGCCCAAAGCTAAGAGTTAATGTAGTAAAGAATTTCACTCTGCCAAGGAAAAGTTCTGATCTCTGCACAGAAAACAGCTCAATTTTACAGAATGACAGTGCATTGTCATGAACTCAACCAGATGGTGACTCCAAGTGTAGCTGCTGTTCCAGATTTGTTTCATCACTTTAGCAAATTTACATATACTCTGATTTGGGTATGCAACTAATGATCTGTTTTTTTTTTCCTAATAACTGTTTTCAGTTATTAAAAATTGACCAGAGTAAGTTTTCATTTAGCTGGTAAGGCTAGCAACACACCATGACTTTCCTACCTCAAGAGTAATCAACTCTTAAGCCCTATGTTATAATTTAGTTCGCAAAAAACTTTATTACATTTCCTTTGCACAAGACATCATGCTGGCCCATTATATTGATAATATTATCAATAGTAAAAATCACAACTCTACTGTAGACATATTGGTAAGACATTTGTGTATCAAAGGATGTAAAATAAATTTGAGTAAAGTTCAGGGACCTTTCACCTCAGTGTCATCTCTAGAGGCCCAATTGTGCAAGGCATATCAAGATATCTCTCCTGGGGCAAAGGATAATCTATTGTAATCTACTACAACCAAAATAGACACACAGTCTAATGGGCTGCTTTCAAGTTTGGAGGCGACCTCATGTGAGGGTGCCACTCTTCCCATTTACCTAGTGACCTGAAAAGGTGATCATTTCGAGTGGGGCCCAGAACATCAAAAGGCTCTGCAAAAGGTCTGCACTGGCATGCAGCTGTTCTTTCACGTGAGCCATGCGATCCAGCAGATCTGATTGTGCCTGAACCATCAGTGGCAGATAGAGACACGGTTTCTGGTCTTTGGCAGACTTTCATGGATGAAGCACAGGGGGGACCTTTAGGATTTTGGAGCAAATACCTGTCATCCTCACAGGTAACACTCTCTTATTTAGAGAGTATTTGCTTTTGGCTTAGT
>NW_012148730.1:7945689-7946937 GCF_000956105.1 Propithecus coquereli
GAAAATACCTCCTTACTCCCCATTAAACTTCAGTCTCTTTTTCTCTTGTGTGCTCCTTTAGCCCTCTGTATAACCCTTGGGATGACAATTTTCTGGATTCCCCAAGATAGGCTTAATTTATGTCTGTTTTCCCAGCTTCCTGTCTCGTTTAGCATTTTTCTGATTTTTTTAAATGGAGGATTATTTAGATACTATATTAAAATAAGCTGTGTGGATTGGGTAAACATTTAAATTTTATTTACAATGTCTTCATGTATTCATCTAGTAGCTTCTGAAGTGCTTGTTCAATAAATAGATTACATCTAGGAAATGACTTGTGGTAACACATCTCCCTTTTCCTGGTCCATTCTCCATTCTGGAAGCAACATAACTAACACTGCCCTTTCCAGTTCATGATGTAGGGCATGTAATTAATGCAAACGTTCAAAGTCACAAATGATTAAGAACATCTAACTCTTTGTAATAAGAGAGAATTTTCTATTTTGTTGCTAGCTGCTTGATATAGCAGTCTACCTTGCTGTGACCCATGACATATCCAACAAAATCCAAGAAACCACTAAGCCACTGGATGTCAGTGGCTGTCAGAAATATGGGGAATTGTAAGTTTGGTGTAAATATAGAAATACGTAGTAAATGATGCCCCTTTTCTTTATCGAAACTTATATATTGATTGAATCCTTGACCCCTAATGTGATAGTATTTTGGGGTGAATTCTCTGGAAGGTGGTTAGAAGGCAGAGTCCTCAGGAATGGGATTAGTGCCTTTGTAATATGAGCCTCAGAGAGCTCCCTCACCTTTTTTTCAGTTTCCAATGGCATTTCCCTCATATTCTTTTGAGCCTTTTGTTCCAACTGTCTTATTATGATGATTTAGGTATTCTCCAACAATTAAAAATAGTGCGGAGGGGAGGCCGCAGCGGGGAAAATGGCGGACGGGAAGGCGGGAGAGGAGAAGCCAGAAAAGTCGCAGCGAGCTGGAGCCACCGGAGGACCTGAAGAAGAAGCAGAAAAACCTGTGAAAACTAAGACTGTTTCTTCCAGTAATGGAGGGGAAAGTTCCAGTTGCAGCGCTGAGAAGAGATCAGCTGAAGAAGAAGCTGCAGACCTCCCAACAAAGCCTACAAAGATCTCCAAGTTTGGATTTGCCATAGGTAGTCAGACAACAAAGAAAGCATCAGCCATATCCATCAAACTTGGATCAAGTAAGCCTAAAGAAACTGTTCCAACTCTTGCTCCAAAAACTCTTTCA
>NW_012148730.1:7951042-7953184 GCF_000956105.1 Propithecus coquereli
CAAAATATTTAACCTAGGGTTCAGTAAAATTTGGTGGTTTTGTTTTTGCTTTAAATTGTGTATTGACTGACTTACAGTACATAAAATATTTGTGTAATCAGACGTTATTGGATTTTTTACTGCTTTATTGCCTAAGTTTATTGTTCAATCAAAAAAACATATATTTTAGTGCCCTTGTTGACAGGAAGTAATTCCGATTCCTTCATGCTGAAATTCCTCTTCATATTTTCTACCACTGCCCTTAGTGAAAGAGAGAGGAGCTAGTCAGCAGTTTTTATATTTCTTCAATTCATTTTCTCTTTTCACTTTGTCTAAGGTAAGCTGCTATGATGCATTTGCAAAATGTTTTGACTGTTCTGAATATAATGAGAGAATTAGTCAGCAAATGTAAACATTGTAGAGTATTGTATGAGATGAATATTTTGAAATCTGCTAATTCCTTTTAGTATAGAAGTAGGAAACATAAATGAACAGAAGTAGAATGAAGAGAGAGATGATTCTCTGTCCCATTGAGTCATTTTTTAACAACATAAAATAAAAAGAAGATTAATTCAGCTTTACGATATTTTGGTAAAAGAAGATTAAAGTTTGAAAATTATGTGCATTTACTAAAAAATTTTTACAGTATGTTTTGTTTGTCAAATTACCTATTTTAAAATCTAAATGAGAAAGTAACTTAATCTTTAAAAATTAAAATGTTAGTTAACCTTCTCATCATTTTATGTACTAAGAGATTTTTAAAAGGTTATTGTCTAGGAAAGTCTGATTTATGTTCATCAAACAAGTAGCAGTCACTTATTGAGCATTGGTGATTGGAAGGCATATATTTTTCTCATCGATATGGTCACTTAATAGTTACAACAATAACTATAATAACAAACTCTCAGTGATATCCCACCACCAAAAAAAAAACACCTTATTTTTTCATGTAATAATGTAATACAAATCATCTGAGAGTCTTTATATCATGTGCCCAGTCATTCAGTGACCAAAGATCCTTTGCTCTTATGGCTCTTATTTCCCCCAAAGCTTCTCTAGATCTTCTCAACTTCCCTAGATATGTAGGGGCTGGGCCTAGAAGAAAGGATGGCTGGAAAGAACGTAAGGGTCAGGCAAAAACGCCTGCCTGAAGCTGCTTGTTTGCTGAGTGCTAAGGTCAGCTGAAAACAGCTGATGTATGAAAATTGTTAAAGAAATTAGTAAACAGCCCTGACACTTTGCACGTGTCCTTGGAAATAAATACGGGGAGGAATTTAGCTGAAGAGGCATTTTCTCCTTTAGATTTTGGTCTCTCCCCTTCTCTCGAAACACCGTTTTGAGTAATCATTCATTCTTTTGCTATGGAGCTCAGGAGTGAAAAAGTAGCTGCAACATAGATGGGCAGGCTGAGGGAAGACAGAAAACATGGAGGATTGTGCAAGATGTTATCACTGAATGGGCCTGGAAATAGCTTGATCCCTACCACTCCCACTTACTTCGGCAACATTCATTCGCACCACCAGCCACACTTACCTGCAGGGAACTGTAGCTGGGAGGAGAAAAAGAAGAGAGCTAAATTTGGAAAGTATATCGTGAGGCTACAGATTTGACAATTCCCAATGTCACTGTAGATCTACTGACAATTCTGGAAGAAAGAAATGAGGAAATGGAAGAACAATGTTAAGAAGACAAAGTGATAGAAAATCATGGCATAATAACATGGCCCCACAGGCATTGTGTACTGACCATATGCCAGACTCTCTTCTAAGTATTTTTAGTTCTTAACTCCTATAAAATGCAAAACAATCCTCTGAGTTAAGCATTGTTTTCTATTCTACTTTACTGATGAGGAAAGATGTAAGAAGACTACCTTTTAAGCATGGTTAAATAATTTGTTCAATTATGTAGGCCATATAAATTAAATATTAAGCCAGGTAATGTACCTCAGGTCCTATGGTATCAAAACTCTACAATGTATTTTCCCAATAAAAAACAAACTCAGGCAGCGTCTTATACTGACAGAAATAATTGTAAAATGACTCTGTTTTAGAAACTAATTTAATGTTTGTATATTTGGAAGCTTGCCAGACGACACTAAAATCAAATTATACCAAAGTATTTAACCCAAGTATCCCTTAATGCAAGTAAAAATGCTCTAAGTGC
>NW_012148730.1:7957479-7958945 GCF_000956105.1 Propithecus coquereli
ATTAGAATAAGATTATAAAAATAAGAAAATCTGCTAAAACCACCCTTGCCAGGAAGGTCAAATTTAAGAAGTAAAAATCAACAATGTGATAAAACACATAACAATTGAAATTAAATATAGCATATAATTAAAGACATTATACGGTCAGAATTAATTTACCATTTTATAGACATAATTATTTCTCCTCATTAAATCTTTGCAAACAGATTAGATAAAACCTAAAATACTAATAGAAGAAAAAATCAGAACACTTTATAGAGGTTAAGTTTTCATTATTCTGACTAGCAATTATTATTAGTCAATATAGGAAAGTTTAAATCACTATTCAGAAAAATCACTTATTCCTTATCGTGCAAACACTACACTAAATTACCTTTTCAATCATCTTTTAATAGCTCTATAATTTGTTCCCTGTTTCCCCCATCGAAATCAGGTACGTTCAAACATGTTACACATTCTCTGCCATGTTTATTAAAATTTCTCATTTTATTCCATTTGAATTATAAGTTGTTTAACTAAAAAATGTCTGTCACACACAACTCCATAGTTGACAACATTTGATTGCTCCCATATTCTTGACCCTGGGGGGCCAGTACATATCCGTACTGTTCTTTGAATCACCCAGGCCCTCCACACTTCCCTGCAATATTTAATTGGCTGCTTCTTATTGTCCCCCTCTGAACCAATATGGTGACTTGGGGTTAATTCAGAATGTGCCTTTTCCTCAAAGCAGTTTAGTGACTTTAGCAAGGAAATGTTCCTAATAGCAATACACACCCATGATGACTACGCTAAGAATAGCATCCCTTGAAGTTGCAAAAAGCACCACACGCACAGCCATACACAGGCGCCCTAGCCTGGTAGATGTCCTGGATTCCGCATTTGGCAATCGCACCACTCCCATACTCAACATTCTCGCATCTGCCCCCCTATCCGTTCCTTTATTCTCATTAGAGATGGTGGTACTTAGCTTTAAAAGATCTTGATTTTTACAACTGGTGCCTTTTCTTTAAAAGTTCTGTCCAATATCAGAAGATGGGCTAGGCATCCGATGCCTTTCTAAAGTCTTCATTGTAAGAAATGATTTATATTTTCTCTCTCATAAGGCAATCCACAGGCTTTCTCTTTTCAGTATCTTCAACCATTAGTCTCAGATATTCTGCTGGCTATTTTTTCTTTTGCCTTCAAACTTATTCAGACCATTCCTTTGCTAGAATAAATATTTTTTTAAAATTTAAAAAATGAAAAATAATCATGAAACTGTGGCTTCTCCCACAATTAAAATGCTATGTTTATTCTTCCTTTATTCTTGATACTTCCAAGGTCTGTGGTCTATGCCTCTAATCACAATTTCTTCACCATATCTACCCACTATTCAATCTTTAATTTAGCATGTAAAAATAACTGGATAAAGAACCAAATTAGGAGATCATACTCCTTGATTTGCTGAAGTATTACTTGGAGAA
>NW_012148730.1:7959931-7962017 GCF_000956105.1 Propithecus coquereli
CTAGTGTCAAAGAAAAGGTGCTGCTTTTGACATTGCACTTCCCGAATCCTATGCTCTATATTCTAAAATAGAAACACTTGTGAGTTTCTTGCCTGGCATCTAGATAAGTTTCTTTAAATTCAGAGTGATGTAAACATTTTTTTCTGGTACTTATTAGTATCATCTGAAAACTCCTTTCTGGCTCTTCCTTTATGCTGTTTCAGCATTTTTTTCAGATAAAAAAATCTCTATTAACCCAAACTTTATTCCTTTTTAGAATGATCAAATCAGGGAAAAATGCTGTTTATATAACTCAGACCTCCATTATGATGAACTCGCATCAGCAATTTTCAAAAGCTATCTTCATTTACTCTTCCAAGTGCTTCAAAAAACCTCTAAAATGGTCATTTATTTCTTTAGTCACTAACAGTAATATAGGCAATGTGTCTTTTCCAACTGCCTATAATAGTGATTCATATGTTCTGTTTGGAGGTTTCTTTGTTACAATCAAATGGTAATTTTATTTCACTAAACAGTAACTTGCTAAAAATTAACAGAATTTGTTTACACTTAGCCCTATAGAACAATATGTACTTCAGACAAAAATGTGTTTTAAAGGAGAAAAATATTTTTGCTTACAACCTCACATGCAGAGAATGGTTTTGTAAGTCTAATACTTTCATGTTGATTAATGTAAAATCAAATAGTCTTATTAGTGTGGAAATAAGACCTGTTAGTATGACAAATAGGTGGTATATGTGAATGTCCAAGGTTTTGTTTTGTTTTCTTAATATCAAATTCTGTGTCTACAAATAATAATCAAAATGACATAATTACCTTGCAATAACATGCCTGACTCAAAACTCAAGGCCTGAAAGAAATGCAGAAGTTCCACATTTATTACTACTATGAATATTGTACACTCTTTATCAACACTTATATATACACACTTCCCACAAGGAAGTTTACAAATTCAGAAACAATTTGATGAGAAAAAAGTTACTCCAAGTAATTTCCAAATGTAATAAGGGATAATGTGACATAAAATGTACGTATTTTGACCTAAGGCCTGATGCTGTTAATGGTAGTTGAGAGGGCTCCTTGTGGCAATTCAGTTAAATGCTACCGTTCCATTCTCTCACAGTAGAATATGTGTGAGGTAGAAAAGGAGAATAGTTCTTAAAACATCAGATATCGAATGTTTTAGTAATATAAATGAAATAGTTCTCTTTTTAGTTAGAGATTAATTTAGAGTTATAGAAAATGAATTAGATTTTCACAGTTATTAGTTCCTATTCATAGAACACAATTAAGTCACACCAAGTAGCAAAAAGCTAAGGGATACATATAACTATCAAACTTATTTCTGTGTTTGGATAACTTATATACCATTGATTTTTATCCAGGACTTGATTCTTTTTCATTAAGTTGCATTAAAAAGTTTACTTTTAAAAATAAAATGTAATCTCATAAGACTACAAAATGATTGAATTTTTTTTTTTTTTTTTTTGCCATAGCATAGCTCACAGTGTGCATTTGTAATCAGAGAATGAATGATTGGAAAGATTTAGAGGTCACCAAAAGCAAATCACCTTCCATCCCTCCCTCTTTGTCATCTAACCGACAAAACACTCCTTGCACCGTACAACTGAATACCTTGGGGCATGTACCGTATTGGATTTTATGTAAGGTCATGAAGGGCCGGTAATGAACTCTGAGCAATACACTCCTGACATGACAGAGAATGTAGCTTTGAATCATTAAATTAGTTTTCTGTCATCTAAGCCCATGCTAAATGACGCTTGTTTTTTCAAAGTCTGTAAATGATTGATAGTCTGATATTTTAAAATACTCAGAAGGAATTCTTAACTATAACTCCTCTAACTGACTACATGTGTTAGAAATAACACATTCTCTCTCTCTCTTTCTCTCAGCAAACATTGAACATATGTCTTGGAAAATTACGTGTCACATGTGTATGTCAGAATACTGGATTTGTGTGAGATGCTTACTACTATGTAAACAACTATTATTTATATTAAGTACTAAATATTAATATTTACACTGTATTTACAAATATGTCCTGCTCATCCGCTATGTGCAAATT
>NW_012148730.1:7962067-7963965 GCF_000956105.1 Propithecus coquereli
AGAGAGATAAATGTATGGATTCCAGGAATAACTGGAAAGTAAAACCAGTAAATTGTGGTGATTGATTTAGGATGACTTTGGTAGATTAAGTTTATACTAACTTCCTCTACTGGGTGAATTGTGAATCTATTTACTGAAAGAATGAGTAAAAGGGACCAGGTTCTGAGAGGAATTATTATGAGTTTAATTTGAGGCATGTCCAATTTGATCATCTAGGAGATATCTATTATCTATCAAGCTATGGAAATGTAGTTGAAAGATCAGAAGAGGAACATGGGCTACGAGTGTATATTTGAGAATTATAAACCTATAGTATATTTAATTCCAATTGTCTGGGTAAGATTATAGGGCAAGAGATTGTAGGGTGGCAATAGAAAAGCAGCTAGGATTGAATTTTGAATAATGCCAATTCTTACTATTTAGGCAGAGTGGGACGATCCAGCTAAGAAGATTTTAGAAGGAATAGCAAAATATGCAAAAGAAAACACAGAATAGTTTTACGAAAGTCAATGGAAAAGAGCATTCCAAGAAGCCATGTCAACATACTGATGAGATGCTAATTATTAATAAAATGAGGAATAATGTCAGTTTGAATTACTTTCACAGAGTTTACTGATAACTTTTTGTTATTGATGGTGGTGAAACAGTGGGGACATCAGGAGAGTTAATAGAGACCGAGATCTTAAAGATTAGAAAGAATTAGTCTTATCTTGGTTCTACTACTTACAAGTTGTGTTTCTTTAGACATATTGCATTGCTTATCTGAACTTGTTTTATCACCTATAGAGCAATGACGAAAGTCTAATTGGTCACTATAAAGATTACATCTAGAAATTTAACAGATGTACAATGACAATTGCTGTTGTTTTCCCTCTACATTTTCCCAGAGAAATCTCAACAATGTCACCTCTTCGTTCATTCTCACTGGCTTTTTTTTTTCCTAGACTTTCTTGCTGAATGTGTAAAACTGCCCCACCTTCAGGGAAAAAAGCTCAAGCAACTAATTGGATAACTTTTGACAGTGCTTAGCAGTATGGCATAATTCCATCAGCACTCAGCTTTAAAGTTTAGACTTAGACGACTTTATCTGAGACTCAGGCTAGGCCGGGCCCTTTTTTCCTACTTATCTTCTCTGGATTGCTCTTGAAAGTTATTAAACTCAGGATTCAAAGTAGCTGAGAAGACCCACTTGCTTACATAACCCTGTGTGCTCATGGCACAGCTTACATAATAGAATCCTCAGAACTAGTATGTGCATCCATCTTTTTCGTAACTTGCACCCTACATACAATTTGCCACCAGGCCAATTTAATTTCTCCCTGAGACCCTAGCTCACAGTATGTGTGTTTTCCTGGAGGATGGTTCTGTTTCTATAAATAGTTCCTTAACACCAAATTGAAGAGTCTCATTTAATACAAACTTCCAGTGTTTTATTGAGTATTCTCAAAGAAAAGAAGAGGTGTTCCTGCCAGCTGTCAACTGTGAGTAGTCTGGGCACTAAGAATTAGGCAAATTTCACAGAATATCAGTGTCAGACAACATCACTCTATGACCTTGATGGAGGGAATCAGAAAGGTGACCACTCCATATTTAGGATTAAGTGCAGAGAAAAATAAAAGAACTGCCTGAACCACAAAAATAATCTAACTCTTTCTATCCTGGCAATCATGGCTCTTGCTGCTTCTTTGCTAATAACCAATTAATTTCACTTTCTTTCTCCCACTTTCTAGATAAAAAATAAAAACATATCAACCTCAAAATTATCTGGGCTTCTGACAGCACCCTATCCAGAATAAACTACTATTTTCTTGAAAGCTCTCACCTAACATTTTCTACACACTATTATAAGATTCTTCCAACATCCTCTTACTTAAGACACCCATGATTTCACATGCTTT
>NW_012148730.1:7977935-7979250 GCF_000956105.1 Propithecus coquereli
TAAAATTCTACGGTTTCATGCCTTAGGTTTAAATCTGTTATCCATCCTGAATTAATTTTTGTGAGTGGTGAGAGGTGCGGATCCTGTTTTGGTTCTATGTGTGACTATCCAATTCTCCCACCATCATTTGTTGAATGGGGATTTTTTTCCCCAGTGGCTTTTAATAAAAAAGTCCCAAAACAATAAATGCTGGCGTGGATGCAGGAGATAGGAACACTCACACACTGCTGGTCGGACTGCAAATTAGTACAAACTCTATGGAAAGTAATGGAAAGTAATATGGTGATACCTCAATAAACTAAAAGTAGAAGTACCATTTGACCCAGCAGTCCCACTACTAAGTATCTACGCAAAGGAAAAAAAGTCATTTTATAATAAAGACATCGGCACTCGAATGTTTATGGCAGCACAATTCACAGTTGCAAAGATGTGGAAACAACCCAAGTGCCCATTAATAAATGAGTGGATTAATAAAATGTGGTATATGTATATCATGGAGTCCTACTCCATGATATACCACAAAAAGCAATGGTGAAGTAGCACCTCTTTTATTATCCTGGATGGAGCTGGAGCCCATTCTTCAAAGTGAAGTATCATAAGAATGGAACAACAAGCATCACATGTGCTCACCATTAAATTTGCACTAACTGATCAACACTTATGTGTACAAATGGAAGTAACAGTCAGCAGGTGTCAGGCAGGTGGGAGGGGGGAGAAGGGGATGGGTAAATTCACACCTAATGGGTGCCATGTGTGCTGTCTGGGGGAGGGGCACTCTTGTAGTTCTGACTTGAGTGGTAAAAAGGCAATATAAGTATCCAAAGATTTTGTACCCACCATAATATCCTGAAATAAAATAAAAAATAAATTAATTAACAACCATGAAGTCAACATGACTATCCTTACCGGACATTTAAGTAAGCCATTAATATAGCCAAATCTACCGTTATTTGTCACGTGTGTCTGGTATTTATATACTCCTTTTAAAATGTAGTTTGTTTGAATCATTTTGCAAGGAAGATTTATGTATTTGGATTATTTACATCCCTTAAGCCTTTTGAATCTACAGATTTTCTCCACATCACCTCTTTATTTGAAATTTATTTGTTGAGAATAAAAACATGCCTTGTTCTGTCTAGTTTCTCATACTCTGAATTTTGCTGAGTGCAGTATTTCTCTTTCTGCATTGCCCATCTGTTTTTCCATGTTTTCTACTTCCATTAAAGCCTCTTAATATTTTAAATGTAGTTATTTTACATTTACTGTCTGATAATTCCCATATCAGTGTCATATTTGAGTCTAATGCTGATACTTG
>NW_012148730.1:7981335-7982023 GCF_000956105.1 Propithecus coquereli
TGTATGTGTGTCTAGCAACAATCCCTAATGATTGAACCTGTGGCATTGTGTATATATTATTTTAAGAATATGTTTGCACAAAGGCTGTCTATTGAAATACATGGGGAGTCTTTATAAACTGGATTCTATTAAATATTAAGAACACTGTTTTGAGTATTGTATTAGTTTGCTAGGGCTGCCATAACAAAATACCACAAACTGGATGACTTAAACAATAGTAATTTAATTTTTCATGGTTCTGAAGCATGGAAATCCAGGATAAAGGGGTCAGCAGGTTTGGTTTCTCCTAGGGCCTCTCTCCTTACTGTCAGATGGCTGCTTTCTTGTTGTGTCCTTACATGACCTTTCCTCTGTGCATTTGTCCTCTTTTAAGGACACCAGTCATATTGGATTAGGGCCCCACCATGTGTTATCTCATTTAACCTTATCTCTTTAAAGGCCCTATCTCGAAACACAGTTATATTCTAAGGTCTGGGTGTTGGAACTCCAACATGTGAACCTGAGGGTGATACAATTCAGCCTAACAAGAATATTGCAGTGGAAAATTCATTGTGTGAATTCATAGACTGCAGTTCCAATTTTGGCTCTGGTACGTGGTGACCTGTTGTAAGTAATTTCACTCTTCCAACTAAGGTTTTCCTCATGTCTAATGAGTTGGGAGTAGGATTAAGTTAATGGATTGTTTTGA
>NW_012148730.1:7984551-7984974 GCF_000956105.1 Propithecus coquereli
GATTATAAAACAATACGAGGCTGTCAGGTTACAAAAGGGATGCTGAGGGCAAGAACACAGGCAAAAGTGGAGTCATAGAGAGGAGAAATTCATAACTGAGATTTTACAAAACAAAGTAGACAGAACGTTGTCAATGATGGGACCTAGGGAGAAAGAAATCAAGAATGACTCCCGGATTTCTGTCCTATTTACTTGAGTGATGGTTTTGCCAGGAAATTTAGAGCAGAGCGACATTGCTAATCAGACACTTTACTTATCAATACAAGCATCATCTCAATACTCAAGAAAAATATCATACCCTCCAAACTGGAAGCACGTTGTTAATTACACAGTCTTTAAAAAAAATGCCAATTGTTGCAGGTTGGCTTCCCTCGGAAGCAGACTCAGAGATTGGCATGCTGGAATTTCATTCAGGAGTGTACC
>NW_012148730.1:7985890-7986286 GCF_000956105.1 Propithecus coquereli
AATACAATATTAAAATAAAACAACAGGATTAGAAGATTTAAATTACCTGATTTGAAACTTACTGTAAAGCTACAATAAACAAATTAATGTGGTATCAGCATAAGGATAGACATGTAGATCTATAGAATAAAATAAGAGTATAGCAATAGACATACATGTATAGTCAAATGATTTTTACATAAATGTGCCAAAGTAATAAAATGAGAATGATTAGTTTTTTCGACAAGTAGTGCTGGGACAACTGGATACCAATATACAAAACAAAACAAAACCAGAACCTCATAACCTAGCTAATATAAAAACTTAGCTCAGGATGGATAGTAGAATTAATTGTAAAGGCTGAAACTATAAAACCTCTAGAAGAAAACTGTGGGAAAAATTTTTGCTGCGTTGGGT
>NW_012148730.1:7987891-7989920 GCF_000956105.1 Propithecus coquereli
AACAGAAATTCTCCTATATTGCTGGTCAGAATATAAAATGCTTAATAAATTAAACATACATTTACATTAAAATGCTGCAATTCCACTCCTAGATATCCATTCAAGGAAATGGAAGCATATGTCCAAAGACTTACACACCAATATTCATCGTTATTGAAAAAAATAGACAAAAATTGGAAACAAGCCAAATATTCATCAACTGGTTAAAGGATATAGGAAATGTGCTATATACATAAAATGGAATAGTACTCAGCAAAAGAAAGAATGAACTACTGATACATGGAAAAATATGGATAAATCTCAGACACATCATGTTAAAGTAAAAGAAGTCAGACACAAAATATAACATATATGATTCCATATATGGAATAACTTGAAGAGGCAAAACTATATGTGAGAAAACAGTTCAGTGAGGATCTGTGGTCAAGGCAAGGAGAAGGGATTGACTGCAAATGGCATGAGGAACCTTCCAGGGAATGGAATGTTCTACAACTATTTGACAGGGCTAATAGTTCTACAACTGTAATAATCTAACATATTTCTACCTTTAAATGAGTGTGTTAAAAATATTTCTTAAAATCAAAAATACAAAAACATGAGTGAATGTGTGATATTGTAATTAGAACAAAAACTATGTAAGGAGAATTATACCAAGACTTATGGCTGTAAGGAGAAGATAAGGATTGGCTAAAGACAGTGAGAGAAATATATGTGTAGAAAGATTTGAGAAGAGTAAGTTTTCTTTGCTTATTCTTTGATGCCATGTATGGAATAGAGTTATTGTAGAGATGAATTGGTATAGCTCTTTACTTATTTTCAGGAGCGCCTCAAAGATCATTCACTATAAGGACAAGATGGGCTAACTGGTGATGTACAATATGCTGACTAAAGTTTGAAACTCCTGGAATAGCTGGTTTAGATTGTTTAGCTACGCACAGATTGATGCCTTAAACTCTCTTTAACTGGTTACACAGCCTGTCTTGGTTATGTGATCAGTAGGGAAGACCACCTGGAAACTTTTGCATGAGGTCTCCTGCATCCAAGATTTCTTTCTAAGACACTGGGAGTTCAAATCCAGAGACAAAGCACATCCTCTACAACTGAGAAAGAAACCTGAGCAACTACACCCGGAAGTCCCCTGGGCTCTGAGACTTGCCTGTGCTTTTTTTCTCCTGGTGTGCTATGACCTACACCTGCATTAAAACCCTTTGTGGGGACATCCTGTGGTCTTGTGAGGCCTTTCAATCATGTAACCCTATATAGTCAATGCAAAGAAGACATATTAAGATTGGGAAATATACTGTTTTTGTATAAAAATTTAAGTAATATAATTTCATTTTTCTAATGATAAATAAATATACACTTACAAAACATTCAAAAATAGAGTTATATAAATTTACATTTGAGAGTTTGTTGTGATTCTTTCTTCCACTGACAGAAGTTAGCAATATGATCTTTGTTCTTTTTTTTTTTTTTAATTTTATGTATAGACTAACTTACTTTATATCAGTGGTTTTCAAAAGGTGTGATTCTGCCCCTAGGCGACATTTGGCAATATATGGAGGCATTTTTGGCCGTCCCAAGTAGGAGTGGGTGCTACCGACATCTAATGAGAAGAGGCCAGGGATGCTGCTGAATATCTTCCATTACACAAGACAACCCTAGACAACAAACCATTATCTGGTCCAAAATGTCAGGAGTACTCGGGTTGAGAAATCCTGCTTTACACAAAGAGGTACTCAGTAACTGAAATGTTTACTATTAATGATGTAGAAAGCTTCATGATCCAGTATTATTGTAATGTTAAAGTATAAGAAACAGAGTTTAGGCAATGTAATTTCAAAATAACCAAAAATTCATTCCAAAATAACTGTTTTTTCTTGTGTTTCTTTAAAACCAATCCATAGAAATACTAATTAAAATTGTCTTTCCTTTCCTCACTACTTGCATTACAACTCACAGCTGCTGTTTTGCCTTTCTCTTCAAGTATTTTCACAGCCAATAAGAGAATTAAAATAGAAATTTATAA
>NW_012148730.1:7991950-7995724 GCF_000956105.1 Propithecus coquereli
AATAATCTGCCCAGCTTTAAAAGAGTTGACATCATTTCTTAAAGCCATTCTGTTATGGACTTAATTTTCTTAAAAATTTTTTGTCATGTACATTTTAGAACTGTTTTATTTTCCTCTTTGCCATTTTTTTTATTTTTCTGAAAACTTCTAAGTATGTCCAAAATGAGTGACATTGTATCTTTCAGTTTCCCTTTCTCTTTTCAGATAAAGGAATTTACTAATTCTGGCTTATCGTCAATCACATTTACAGTATTGTTTTTCAATGTTTCCTTTCTCCCCTGCTTTGCTGCTGTTGTTGCTACTGTTTCTATATTTTTGTTTGATTCTTTGTTTCTTTAAATTATCTAAACCTTTTTACTTCAGTTCCTTGAATTATTGATTTACTATCTTCTTAGAATAACACAAATTATATTTTACTTTTCAGATTTAAAAAAAAAAAAACATTCAAATTCTAGCCAGCAATAGCATACACATATTTATCTTAAGAAAACATGTTGTCTGAAATAATTCTATTATTGATTAATGTTAAAAATTCCATATTCAAAATGATTCTCTAAAATCTTCCTGTCTAAATTTTCCCTAGAATATTAAACACTTTTATAAAATTTTAAATAATATGAGTAGTCCATAGGATTTTATTATGCAGATCTTTTTATTCATTAGAATAATAAGAATAATATGATAATAAAATGGATAAACATCCATTTAACAATAGGAATTGTTATTATTGACCTCACCTTTTTCATGTGTTCCTAGTTTCCTTTAAATGTCCTTCTGAGAGTTTTTTCAGATAATTCTGCTTTCTCTGAATTAAAATAAACTTGCAATTCAATTTTATTTGATTAAGCAATAGTACTCATTTACCAAAAGATGTTAAAGAAACATAATTTTCTTTTTTATCCTTTCTTCCTTAGCCATTGGCAATGTTTTCAGTTTCTACAATCTCATTAGCTAAAAAAGCATGGAACTTTTCAAATAACTCTTTTAATAGTTATTAGAGGACATCATTTTCAAAACAAATATGTAGGCTGTTATTTTGAACAGCATATCAGATCTATTTATTTTGCTGTTGCAATTTAGTTTTGCAATTTGATCTCTGGTTTATCGTCCTTGGCAAGCCCCATCCTTCTATTCTGTTATGTTTCGTTAGGGCCCTCTTTTGTTAATGTTTCCTTCAATCCAATTTATGAAACATACTTTAACTTTCAAGCAATGAATGACTCAACTTAATGCCTTTCAAAATGTGAATCAAACACAGTCCATAGAATTTGAATTGTTTAATATAAAAATGATTAGATTGCTTTGTATCTCAGCGCATGATTGAACATGTCTGTGATGAATTTCAGGGCATGTAAAACACCTTCAAAACTTGTCATCTCTCTGATCTTTTGCAGAATGAACAATCCACATCTGTGCTGACGGCTCTTTTCATTAGCCTCTCAGTGATCTGTCTCTAATCACTCTTTTCTGCTCTGTAAATTATATTTACTATAGACAAAAGCTGACATTTTATGACATCTAACGATTATAATTCTACAACATCTCTGAGGCAGCTTACGAAGTCATTCGCCATATTTATGCTATATCTTCAATTCCCTTTCTAAATCTCATTCTTTTTAGCTTAAGTAGGACAAGGTGAAAACTTGTGCAAGTGTATGATTATTTTCATAACAAAATAAAGTAGTATATTTTTTCTAAAACTATATAATAGTCAATACATGCATTACTTGAGTCATGAAATTTATTATGATTCATGCATAGCAATATTGATATTTCATCTGAAGATGTGTGGGGAATCAGTAGCTATGATATTCACATCTACTTTATCCTTTTCATAGGTAATAAATGTTTCAAAATCAATTGTTTCTGATCATTTTTAATAATTTGAGACATACATGAAATCTTAAAATCATTTGGGAAGAAGAGGGTAAAAATGTAAATTTTATTTTGAAAATATTGAAACTCCCAAAGCAGTTTCAGTTTCACTGGTAAAGTTTCCAGTCACATTTTTAGAGCCCAACCATTACAGTAATCCTTCACTTGATTTTCCTCTTTATCATGCAACAAGATGTTTTCACTTTGGTACTGATGAGGTTAATCCCAAATGCTCGTCATTAACCATAATTTTTCAACCTGATTGCCTATATGTTAACATTCAATAACGAGAGTATTTTTAATGTATAAAAGATATAGTTTCTTAGAAAGACTGTTAGAAAAACAATTATACATTTTCAATGCAAACATTACATTCATAGCTCCCTCTCACCTAGATTTATATCAATTTTGTCACTTATTAAAACAAAACTGAAAATGAAACTGTGTCTCCATTCCCTAGATACTTCTCCTTGATCCAAAGGTGCCAAGAACCCTTGAAAAATAAAAATTGTCCTTAGTCCAGGAACTGAGATGTACCGTAAGTCACAAATCAGTGCAAGGTATTTGAAAAGGTACTATTGAGGCAATATTTTGTAATATTATGTAAAAAAAAAAAGAGAGACAGAAAATGGTTTTAAGTAAACAAGCTGTAACAAAACTGGTAAAAATGAGACTATTGATGAAAAAATTAAGAACAACAAAATTGGTAATTTTATTTAAATATGTCCTCTTGTGTGCAAAATAAAGCTACATGAAAATTTTGGTAACATTTTAAAGTCAATACACTTGCTTTGCTGTTGATATAATTTGTAATTATTGTTTTGGACTTTGCGTACATACTCTAAGATTTAATTTTATTAGAAATATGTTTTGGGTGAGGGAAATTATCTCTGTTTTTTATATTTCCTGAACAATTGTGTCTGTTTATTCTTGCCAGTAGGAGTCTCTGTGTAGTTATAATGAGAATGAAGAAAAATGTGGTCATTTGAATCATGTTCTAAAATCTTTGTTTTATTATACTATGGTATGGGGAGGGAAGGAAAAAGAAGAGAAGTAAATAAGTATAAACAAAGGAGGGGAAAAATAAGTAAATTGCAGTACAGAACAGGTACTTTTGCTGTTCAGTCTCAAGACATGTAAAACAAAATTCATTAAGTTTAGCCAAAATCATAAGCACTTTTCATAGTCAATCTTATCTCTTAAAAAAGTGACATATGGTTGGAAGCAGATGCTGATGGGAGTGGAATCAGTTATAAATAAGCATTTTGATTTACTTTTTCCTAAAAAATCAAAATTTTCTACAAAAAATATCACTTAATGTATCACAAAACAACACAAATTGTCCAATATCGATAATGTAATTATCTAATGAAACTCATTAGATTATAAATTTTAAAAATGGTGTTGTATATGACCAAAAATTTGGCAATTTAATAAAAGTCTTACTAAATGCCTTTTGGGTTAATAAGTATACACAAAGGAAATATTCAGGACTTAATTAAAGGACATGGAGTATGCTATAGAAATTATGAAATCTACAAGTGTAGTGACACATAGAGGTAATATCATAACCTACACTAAACCCATTGTTTGGGAAACATTTTGAAAATCGCAGAGATAATCCACTAACTCAAGAAACTGGAAAAATAACTCTATATTCATCCTTTAAAAATAATAATAGCATAAAACAATAAAATGGAAAACAAAGAGAAAATAGAAAGGATAATATTTAGAAGGCTACAAAATCGAAACATATATATCTAACAAGCTTGAATAAGAAGAATATAGTAAATATGTAAGAAAAGAGTAAATATATTATAAAAAATTACCTTAGGAATGGCACATATGAAACATATATACATATGTTCATTCTATGAAAAAACCTTGTGTCAATAAATT
>NW_012148730.1:7996004-7997876 GCF_000956105.1 Propithecus coquereli
TTAACTGATTTTCAAATGTTAAACTAAGCTTCAATTCTAAAAATAACTCCGTCTTGAACATGGTGCATATTTGTTTTTCTATATTTCTGGATTTGATTAGCTAGTATTTCACTGAGAATTTTTTTTTCTTCATTCATAAGAGATATTGATCTGTATTGATCTTCTTTCTTTGTTATTTATTTTTCTGGTTTTGATATCAACATAACACTGGCTTCATAAAATACTATTCCTTCTTCTAATTTTTTTTTTTTTTTTGAAGCATTTGTGAAGCACTGGTATTAATTCTTCTTTAAATGTTTGGTAGAATCACCAGTGAAGCCATAGGGGCCTGGGTTTTCTTCGTGGGTGGTTTTGTTTCTTTATTATTATTTTAATATCGATTAAATGCAGGCTCTTTTGAAGTAGCTCTTGAGACAAGTCTGAGTTTTTTCCTGACCTCAGGAAGGCTTTTCCTTATCAGTCTCTTCATAGTTCTTTCTGGAAAACTATCTGGCCTATTGTTTACCTTATTACCTTTAATGAAGTTACCATCCTCCCCTTAGTTCCAAGCTACCAATTTTGCATTGTTTTTGAGAGCACCCTTAGTCTCGAACTTCCTCACACTCTGTTTTAATAAAGTTCATTCCTCTGGGAAGCTGTCAGAGATGTTTTATGGCCTGCCTTTTCCTCTGGGCAAAAATCTCTGAGCCGTGGTTCTGGAACTGGGGGAAGGGACCCTGGCATGATTCTGTCTGAGTCACACTCTTGCTTTGGGAGCAGGGGACTGGGTAAGACCAGTAGACTCTGGTCTTTTCAGCTTGTGTTTTCCAGCATAGGTACTTCACCCTACAGATAAGCAGTGGTGGTATCGGTGATTGAGGCACACGGCTGTATTCCCAATAGCTGTGCCTGAAGAAAGTATGTGTGTGTGTGTGTGTGTACATGTATGTGTTTGTGTGACTTTTATGAATTTCTTTGGTAAAATAGTAATATTTTAACTCTTTTAATATTCTATATAGAAATCTTACATCCAGAATATTTTGAGATGCTCTGTGGAGTGAAACAAACATAACGCATCAAAATTTTTTCCCCTTTTTTTTATTTCAGCATATTACTGGGGTACAAATGCTTAGGTTACATATATTGCCTTTGCTCCATCCCAGTCAGAGCTTCAAGCATGTCCATCCCTCATATGGTGTGCACCACACCCATTAAGTGTGACTACCCATCCCCTCCACCCTCCTCCCTGCTCCCACCTACCCAACACCTGATGAATGTTACTAATGTATGTGTACATAAATGTTGCTCAGTTAATAACAATTTGACGGTAGTACCTATGGTGCTTGTTTTTCCATTCTTGTGATACTGTACTTAGTAGAATGGGCTCTTGTTCTATCCAGGATAATACAAGAGGTGCTAGATCACCATCGTATTTTGTGGTTGAGTATACTCCATGGTATACATATATCACATTTTATTAATCCACTCATGTATTGATGGACACTTGGGTTGTTTCCACATCTTCACAATTGTGAATTGTGCTGCTATAAACATTCCAGTGCAGATGTCTTTTTCACAGAATGTCTTTTTTTCCTTTGGGTACCCAAAGGAAAGATGCCCAACCATTTCAAGTGTCTGAAAATTGTCCTAAGAGCATATAGCAAATGAATGAGCATATATTCTAGAAAACCTACTAATGCGAGGTAGGAATACAAAAGCCTGTGGCATTTGAACCACGACTCCCTCCCTCCCTAGCCCAAACCCCAAGTTCAGTATGACTGAACCTCCACTCCGGGGCAGGTACAGCCAGGAACACCCTCTGGCTCTCTCTCCCTGGCTATATCTTCCCAGGAAAATTGGATTTCTTATTAGACCTTTCTCCAATTTTTTTTT
>NW_012148730.1:8010461-8012933 GCF_000956105.1 Propithecus coquereli
ATCTTCCCACAGCAATAAGAGGGGCTTATTTCCCCACAGCTTTGCATTGTCAAGCTTTTAAATTTTTGTCAATTTGATGGCTGAAAAATGATATCTGAGTATAGTTTCATTTACCATTTATGTCTCCTTTTTAAATTTATTTTTAAAAACATAAAAACATTGTGGTAAAATATACATGAGACTTACCATTTTAACCACTTTTGAGTGTACAGTTCAGTGACATTAAATACATTTACATTGTTACGCAACCATCACCACTGTCCATATCTGGAACTTTTTCATCACCCAAAATGAAAACCTTTCATATCCATTAAACATTATTTCCTTATTTCCCCTTCCCCCAGCCCCTGGTAACCACTCTTCTACTTGCTCCCTGTGTGCATTTGAGTATTTGGGGTACTTCATATAAGTGGAATCATAGAATATTTGTCCTTTTGGGTTTGGCTTATTTCACTTACTGTTATATCTTTAAGATTTATCCATACTGTGTCATACATTAGAATTTAATTTCTTTTAAGGATAAAACTAATAATATTCCATTGTGTGTATACACCGCATTTTATTTATCCATTCATCTGTCAATGGACATTTGAATTATTTCCATCTTTTGGCTATTATGTATAAAGCTGCTATGAACACATGTACAAATATCTGTACATCAGTGTTCATAGCACTAATGTGCCTGCTTTAAATTTTTTTGTGTATATACCCGGAAGTGGAATTGCTGGATCATATGGCAATTCTAAGCTTAATTTTTTAAGGAACCACCATATTGTTTTCTTTAGTGGCTGCATAATTTTACATCCCCACCAGCATTGCACAGCAGTTCCAGTTTCTGCATATCCACTTCCACACTTGTTTTCTGTGTTTTTTAATATTAACACAATTCTGAGTTTGCAATGATATTTTATTATGGTTTTGATCTGCATTTCCCTAATGATTTGTGATGTTGAATATCTTTTCATGTGTTTATTGGCCATTGGTGTTTCTTTTATGGAAAAATAGTTTTAAAATCTTTTGTCCATTTAAAAAATAAGACAGAGAAGACTAGAGACATCGCTTATTGGATCGTTGCAGCAGGAAAGCAGGATATCGGATGGAGGAGAAGGGAGAAGAGTCGCAGCTCAGGGTGGATCACAGTGAGAGATGTCAGAGACGGCTGGGGACTCCACGAAGAAAAATTGCAGAGCTGAGAAGGAAGAAGACAAAGGGGAGAAGATATCAGCGAGGATCAAACCCAGAGAGGCTCAAAGCCCAGTGAAAGGGTAAGGGGAGATTCCCCTCCCTCTGCTACCTGCCTTGGTGAACACTGGGCCACTACATTTATTAAGGGCTTTTCCACCCGCCACAAGCCCAGGCATGGTGGAAAAGAAGAAATAGGGGGGTGAACTAGAGAGTCCCACGTGTTTGAGCTGTCAGTGAGGGGATACCCTTGGGAGAATGGCACTAGAGGCCAGAGTGCTGCTTACTTCCATCCAGACACTTCTTCCCCTTCATCTCACCTAACCACTGCAACTGAAAAAGCATTTTGAGCTCAGGGCGACCCCGAGCCTCGGCCCTTCCCCAGTCCATCAAAACTGTGAGAGGAGTTTGAGCCAAGAAGTTCGCCAGTGGCCATTTCTCTCTGATGGGCATGCACTTCAGGCTGAGGTCTCCACAGAGAGGGAGTCCCACCTCTTCTGTTGAGAACTTGTGGTGGAACAGGGGAGACAATCAGGAAATTCCCTACAGACTGGCATTTTGCAGAGAGACACGCTACTGGGTCAGACACACATACCAGGGGGAGGTTTGAGAGCCAGGACTTGGATGGTAAGGGAGCACATGTGGACTGAACTGATGGGAGTGTACTGTGGGGGTCCAAGGAGCAGCGATTTGGGAGAGGGCCTAATCCCTCCATTTGGAAAAACTGTGCTACAGGATAAGGGCAGAAGGATCCCAGCACAGCGCTGTTGCTCTCAAGCCTTTAGGCCCCTCCCCAGTGAATAGCCTTCCTGGTTTGGAGAGCTTGCCCTGTCCATCATACCAGTGGCTCCCCCTTGTGACCAGAAAAGCAACTTCTGAGCCCTGCCAAGGCTTTGCAAGGCATTTCAGGCTCCCACAACCTAGCCATGAACTGCCTTGCTCCTCCCTCCGCCTCAGTGGTGGTGGAGATCAAGCAGTACCCTGGGAGCTATAGGGGCCCTCCTAGACCTTGGGGCACTCAAGTACTCCACCTGGGGAACCAGAGCCTACCATGGGCACAAAAGAACATCTCAGCAGCTGGCTTTTTCACACAAATATCAACCAATGACAGGGAAACAACTTTATAGCTCATCATAGCATCTTCCAACTCAAGCAAATAGGGAGTGGATGATTGGTACACACAAGTACCACCTGCCACCTTGGAGATTAAGCTGGGACACCCAACACAATTCACACTGCTAGGAGGAGGTGAAAACAATAGGACAGAGACAACCCTAGAGGATCATCAAG
>NW_012148730.1:8012983-8014364 GCF_000956105.1 Propithecus coquereli
TATTTTGTACATTATTGTTTGGTAATACTATTCTTTTGTGTTTCCTTTAAGTCAAATTGGTAGTACATAGAAAACATTACCCTTTATATGCAAAATTGCATTTTGCCAAGATCCCAGCTTTAAAAATTAGATCTCACATTCGCAGTTAATATGTGTGAAACACTTTTCCATAAGATCTGGTAAGATAAAGTCGATATTCAGAAATGAGATTTTGGCCATGATGATATGCTATGTTTTATTTGATCCCATCTAATTAGCTATTACTCCACAGCCTTTGCTGAAACTGACTTTGCATCACTTCTCATTCACTAGACTCGCAGGTGAGTATGAGGTTCAGCCTCTAGCAAAAACTCTATGTTTGAATTGAACTCGATAACACCAACATTTGGAAGTGCTCTTCACTGAAGTTTCTATTAACTCTCCAAAATGTTCTTATTGATTTAATCATTAATGTCATTATTGTTTCTAAAACTCAATTCTGCTGGAGTAAGGGAGGAAGATTTGAGTCCAATATTTGGCATTTTTTTTTTCTCCCTCTCGCTCTCTTTTTTTTTTTTTTTTGTCCAAAGAACATTGAGTGTTTTCAAATGTGACCCATTTGTGTAAGAAATTATTGTAAAAATATAGACATCACTTTTATTTAAAATTATATTTGATAGTGTTCATAGTATAAATTATATACTATATCATATGAAAAACATTGCAAAATTCTTTTCTGAAGTGGATTTAATACTTTCACCAAATTCACATTATCAGACTATGTATAATCATCTTGGCCCTAGTTTAACTGATGTTCTCCCTTACATTCGCCTATCAAAATTCTATATATAGTTGGAAGACAATGTTTTGTGTCCTCACAAAATTTATATTGAAGCTCTAATCCCCAATATTATGATATTTGGTGGTGGGGATTTAGGGAGGTAATGAGGTTGTGATGGTGGAGCCCTCATGAATGGGATTAGGATCCCTGCAGGAGGAGAAATAACAGAAATAATTTCTCTCTCTCTGTCTCTGTCTCTGTCTCTCTCTCTCTCTCATCTGAGGATACTGTAAGAAGAAAACCTTTTGCAAGACATAAAGGGAGCACTAACTGGGAACCAAATTGGCCACCACCTTGATCTCGGACACTCTGAATTTCAGAATTTTAAAAAATAAATATGTGTTGTTAAATTACTTCAAGACATTCTATTATAGCAGCCCAAGCAGATGAGGGCAGACAATTTACATACAATATCATGAGAAACCTTAACTTATTTTTTCTCAAATCAATCAGGAATATTGATCACACTCTATCTTTTTAGTGTTTATTTGTGCATATGCCTCATCTCTCCTACTAGATGGTAAGTTCTTTTGTATCACATAAATTTTTACTCACCCTTTG
>NW_012148730.1:8015704-8017526 GCF_000956105.1 Propithecus coquereli
CAGATAATTTCTTTCTATTTTTTGGTAGAGACGGGGTCTCACTCTTGCTCAGGCTGGTCTAGAACTCCTGACCTTGGGCGATCCACCCGCCTCGGCCTCCCAGAGTGCTAGGATTAAAGGCGTGAGCCACAGCGCCCGGCCTTACCCCCAGTCTTTATGTCCTTGTCTCCATAATGTCAGCTTCCACCTTACTTATCTTTACTTGAGTCATCAGTTTGTTTTTTTTTATACCAAAAGATTTTAATTAGAAACTATCCAAAGTAATGTTTCCATTTATTTGTGGATGGAGAAATCATACTGCATCACTTTGCTTTTCATGTTCCAAGTAGTTACCTCATTTTCTCTGAAAATATATAAATGTAAAACACATAAATATATTACTTTTTTCTAAATTGTCAATGTATACTTTTTATTAAATGTTCCATTAAGGTCAGTGCAAATGAATTTAATACATATTAAAGTAATTTAAACTCTGTATCTAGCATTTTGAATAATCAGTAACAGTAACAAACATATTAACCCTGACCTCAAGGTGTTTAATCAAGATAAATAGAAACACATAGCAAAGAAAATATAAATTCATGAGTTTTATGCATGTCCTTTGATTTTTATCTATGCATTCTTAATATACAATTTTTCAAATCATACATAAATTTTCAAAATTAATCAGTCTTCTCTATAAGACTATAGATTATGAATTAGCCTCTTTTGCACATTTTTGACTAAAAGAAAGCTCATCATTCTGTCATGTTATACATTTTATTTTTGGTTAACTTTCATTCTAGTATTCTCATAATAAGTTTTTTATATACCTTCCTACAAGTCATCTTAATTTTTCCCTCTGTATAAAAAGGAAATGTCTTTTCTTTTTAATTTACTCTTTCCTACATAAAGATTACTCAGATATTTGCAGAAAATTCACCTTCTTATTCCAAATATTAACTTTCTGACCCCTTTCTCATTCTTCAGATAACATTGCTTCTGAAGTTTTTATTAACCTTGTCATTTGTCCATTTTCTTGAGTTAATTTCCAATTTAGGTATCTAAAATGGATAAAGTATTCTATAGGTGGCTGAGTCTGCACAGAAAGCAATTTTGCCTCTTTCAAAGTAGACATTATTATATTAAATCACATTAAATTTGCATTATCTCTTTCAGTGACTTTTCATTTGAATAAATATGTCCGTTCATGCCTCCTTATTCTCTCATAAAATTAATCTTAATGCTAAAATATTCCCCTTTCTTTCTGTGTTTAGTACTTATATCGTGTCTTCATCGGCTGAAAGAATAAGAGTGAAATATAATTTTTCTCTTACAATTCTGGATACCTTCTTTACTATGTCCTTCATAATATTTGTAGTTTACTTTTAGAATTTATCTGAGCCCTTTTTGTCATTTTCTCATGTATTTTTAAAAAAATAACATAAAATTCAGATGTTTAACTTTAGTAAAACAGGGTCAATATTACTTCTCTTATATTTCTCAGGGTTATGAAATATAACAAATTAAACATGGCAACATATGCATAACCTAACTGCTAAGGAAAAATGATAGAGAATGATCACCTGGTAAGTAGCGTAATTTGCTCTTGGCTCTATTTTAAACCCAGGCCCAGGTAGGCAGCTTTAAAGATCAGCTGGCTCTTTCAGGTTCACATTTGTTCACACATTATGACACCGCAGTGATGTAAGGTTAGGTACATTTGTTTCAGGTTGTTTTGTTTTCAGCTTTGTCTTTCCCATTGTAATTATATTAATACAAACCATTTATATTGTTCTAAAGCCAAAACTATATAACAAGATGCACCCACAGAACTTTTCCT
>NW_012148730.1:8027616-8028993 GCF_000956105.1 Propithecus coquereli
TAAAATAATGGCTCAAGAGGTAAAATAAAGCAATAGGTTCTGCCCACAAAAGTGAACAGAAATGTGTCCCACTTATAAATTCTTTCAATAAATGTGTATGGATTGAATTCCCCACTCAAGAAACATAGGCTAGCTGAATGGATTAAAAAATACAATCCAAGTATCTGGTGTCTCCAGGAAACAAATATAACTCACAAGGACTCATTCAAACTCAAGGTGAGGGAATGAAAAAAAATATTCCATGCAAATGGAAATCACAAGAAAGCTGGTATAGCCATTCTCATATCAGATAACATAGATTTCAACTTAACAATGGTAAAGAAAAACCAAGGTGGTCATTATATAATGGTAAATGGAACAATTCAACAAAAATACATAACAATTTTAAATATTTCTGCACCCAACACAGGTGTGCCCAGATTCATAAAGCATACCCCACTAGATTTAAGCAAGGTGATAAACAGCAGCATCATAATTTCTGTGGACTTCAACTTCTAAAAGCCATATACAACAAACTCAAACAGCCAACATAATACTGAATGGGAAAAAGTTGAAAGCATTCCCATAGAACTGGAAAAAGACAAGGATGTCCATTGCCAACACTTCTATTCAACATAGTGTTGGGAATCTTAGTCAGAGCAATCAGGCAAGACAAGGAACTAAGGGTGTCCAAATGTGGGAAGAGAAGTTGGAACTATTACTCTTTGCTGATGATCTTATATCTAGAAAACCCCAAAGACTCGACCAAGAGACTCCTGGAGTTGATATATAAATTCAACGAAATCTCAGGTTACAAAATCAATGTATACAAATCAGTAGCATTCCTATATGCCAACAATAGTCAAGCCTAGAATCAAATCAAAGACTCAATAACTTTCACAATAGCTACAAAGAGAATAAAATACCTAGGGATATATTTAACCAAGAAGGTGAAAGATCTCTACAAAGAGAATTACTAATCACTGAAGAAGAAAATTGCAGATGATGTAAACGAGTGAAAAAACATGTCATGCTCATGACTCAGCAGAATCAGCATTGTTAAAATGTCCATACTACCCAAAGTGATGTCCAGATTCAATGCAATTCCCATCAAAATACCAACATCATTTTTCACGTATCTACAAAATATAATTCTATACTTCATTTGGAACAAGAAAAGCCCAAATAGCGGAAGCAATCTTAAGCAAAAGGAACAAATCTGGAGACTTCATTTTACCAGACTTTAAGCTATACTACAAGGCTATAGTAACCAAAACAGCATGGTCCTGGCACAAAAATAGAGACATAAACCAATGCAGAACCCAGAACAAAGAGCCCAGAAATAAAACCATCTGCATATTTTCATCCGATCTTTGACAAAGCAGACAACAATATACA
>NW_012148730.1:8029043-8031051 GCF_000956105.1 Propithecus coquereli
TTTTGATCTGCATTTACCTAATGATTTGTGATGCTGAATATCTTTTCATGTGTTTATTGGCCATTGGTGTTTCTTTTATGGAAAAATATTTTAAAAATATTTTTTCCATTTAAAAAAAAAGACAGAGAAGACTAGAGACATCGCTTATTGGACCATTGCAGCAGGAAAGCAGGATATCGGATGGAGGAGAGGGGAGAAGAGTCACAGCTCAGGGTGGATCACAGTGAGAGATGTCAGAGACGGCTGGGGACTTCACGAAGAAAAAATGCAGAGCTGAGAAGGAAGAAGACAAAGGGGAGAAGATATCAGCGAGGATCAAACCCAGAGAGGCTCAAAGCCCAGTGAAAGGGTAAGGAGAGATTCCCCTCCCTCTGCTACCTGCCTTGGTGAACACTGGGCCACTACATTTATTAAGGGCTTTTCCACCCGCCACAAGCCCAGGCATGGTGGCAAATAAGAAATAGGGGGGTGAACTAGAGAATCCCACGTGTTGGAGCTGTCAGTGAGGGGATCCCCTTGGGAGAATGCCACTAGAGGCCAGAGTGCCGCTTACTTCCATCCAGACACTTCTTCCCCTTCACCTCACCTAACCACTGCAACTGAAAAAGCATTTTGAGCTCAGGGCGACCCGGAGCCTCGGCCCTTCCCCAAGCCATCAAAACTGTGAGGGGAGTTTGAGCCAAGAAGTTCGCCAGTGGCCATTTCTCTCTGATGGGCATGCACTTCAGGCTGAGCTCTCCACAGAGAGGGAGTCCCACCTCTTCTGTTGAGAACTTGTGGTGGAACAGGGGAGACAATCAGGAAACTCCCTACAGACTGGCATTTTGCAGAGAGACACGCTACTGGGTCAGACACATATACCAGGGGGAGGTTTGAGAGCCAGGACTTGGATGGGAAGGGAGCACATGTGGACTGAACTGATGGGAGTGTGCTGTGGGAGTCCAAGGAGCAGCGATTTGGGAGAGGGCCTAATCCCTCCATTTGGAAAAACTGTGCTACAGGATAAGGGCAGAAGGATCCCAGCATAGCGCTGTTGCTCTCAAGCCTTTAGGCCCCTCCCCAATGAATAGCCTTCCTGGTTTGGAGAGCTTGCCCTGTCCATCATACCAGTGGCTCCCCCTTGTGACCAGAAAAGCAACTTCTGAGCCCTGCCTAGGCTTTGCAAGGCATTTCAGGCTCCCACAACCTAGCCATGAACTGCCTTGCTCCTCCCTCCACCTCAGTGGTGGTGGAGATCAAGCAATACCCTGGGAGCTATAGGGGCCCTCCTAGACCTTGGGGCACTCAAGTATTCCACCTGGGGAACCAGAGCCTACCACGGGCACAAAAGAACATCTCAGCAGCTGGCTTTTTCACACAAATATCAACCAATGACAGGGAAACAACTTTATAGCCCATCATAGCATCTTCCAACTCAAGCAAACAGGGAGTGGATGATTGGTACACACAAGTACCACCTGCCACCTTGGAGATTAAGCTGGGACACCCAACACAATTCACACTGCTAGGAGGAGGTGAAAACAATAGGACAGAGACAACCCTAGAGGATCATCAAGACTGCTTGAACACCCCATAGGCAACCCAGGACCAGCACTCTTCTCCCTGGCACAATCAGGGATTGGTCTTCAGTGACCCAGAGACAGGCCTGCAAGACAGGCCTAATATACCCAGGATTCAATTGAAAGGACAGATGAGAAGGAATCAGTGAAAAAACTCCAGATGTATTAAAAATCATAGCAAAAAACACCCCCAAAAGGAAATAACTCTTTACCAATGGATACCAATCAAAATAAAAATATTGAAATGACAGATAAAGAATTCCAAATATGGAGTATAAAAAAGCTAAATGAAATACAAGAGAAAATGAAAAACCAACACAAAGAAACCACAAAAATGATTCAGGAAATGAATGAAAAATTCACTAAAGGAATCTAATTGTTAAGAAAAATCAAATAGAACTTCTGGAAATGAAAAATTCATTTAAGGAATTACAGAACCCAGTGGAAAG
>NW_012148730.1:8031101-8031818 GCF_000956105.1 Propithecus coquereli
CTTAAATCTTTGTCAATAGAAGAAATTATTTTACAATTTCAGAATACATGCACTTATGCTATTTTCAGACTATTCTTGTTTTGCATTTCTTTAAATGAGGTTTTGCTGTGTTATATCTGTAATTTTTTTCATCACAATGGTCTCTTGTTTTGTTTTGGTTTTGATCTTTTTTTCATTGTAAACTCAGTTAAAATGGATTTGTTTGATTGCTTGTTTGTTTTGATGGAAGTCACCTAATTTTAGTGTAGAGGAGATTTAAATTGTCCTTCTGCTCACACAGGAGAGTTTAACAGCAGTGGACACTTTATGTTAATTCCTCATCTTTTGGATTCCTACACGTGTGGGTGGAATAAATTTTGATTCACTACCTCCTACACTTGTTTGAGATTTTGACTCCTCACAAGGGAATTTATTTTTCCCTCAGAGCTCTGCAGCCGTGGTACACCTCCATTGTGCCTCACCAGACCCATGGAGCAGGGAAAATTTTATTTCCTGCTATAAGGATGGTACTGCATTTTTAGAGACTTCGTGTTTATGAAGTGTTTCAGTTATCTTTATGACTAACATAGGCCCAGGGAAGAACCTGTTGTCCTTAGTTGTGTTCAGAACTCTTACCCCTAGTCTTTTTTTTTTTTTTTTTTGAGACAGAGTCTCACTCTTTTGCCCTGGCTAGAGTGAGTGCCGTGGCGTCAGCCTAGCTCACAGCAACCTCAAACT
>NW_012148730.1:8032621-8034188 GCF_000956105.1 Propithecus coquereli
AAGAAGACACCAAGGTCAATCACAGCAACAGCAAAAATTGATAAATGGGACTTGATTAAATTAAAAATCTTCTGCACAGCCAAGGAAACAATCAAAAGAGTGAATAGACAGCCTACACAAAGGGAGAAAATATTTGTATGCTATACATCTGATAAAGGGCTAATAATCAGAATCTATGAAGAACTCAAGCAAATCAGAAAGAAAAAATTCAAACAACCCCATTAAAAAGTGGGCAAAAGACATGAATAGAAGTTTTTCTAAAGAAGATAGACTAATGGTCAATAAACATGTGAAAAAATACTGAATGTCATTAATCATCAGGAAAATGTAAATCAAAACCACAATGAGATATTACCTAACCCCAGTGAAATTGGCTTTTATCAAAAAGTCTGAAAGCAATAGATGCTGGCACGGATGTGGAGAGAAAGGAACACTTACACACTATTGGTGGGACTGCAAACTCTTATAACCTTTATGGAAAATAGTAAGGATATTCCTCAAAGATAAAAGTAGACCTACCATTTGATCCAGCAATCCCACTACTGTATGTATACCCAAAGGAAGAGAAGTCATTTTATCAAAACAACACTTGCACTGGAATGTTTACAGCAGCACGATTCACAATTGTAAAGCTATGGAATCAACCCTAGTGTCCATCAATTCATGCGTGGATTAATAAAATATGGTATATGTATAGCATGGAGTACTACTTAGCCATAAAAATGTGATGAAGTAGCCCCTTTTGTAATAATCTGGATGGAACTGGAGACCATTCTCTTAAGGGAAATATTACAAGATTGGAGACACAAACAGCATATATACTACCTATTAAATTGGAACTAACCAATCAGTACTTATGTGTACAGATGGAAGTAAAATTCAAGGGAAATCAAGTGGGAGGGGAGGGAGAGGATGGGTGAAATCACACCTGTTGGATATAATGTACACTATCTACGTGAGGAGCACACTTATAACTTCGACTTACGTAGTACAAAAGCAATCCATGTAATGAAAATATCTGTACCCCATAATATTCTGAAATTTTAAAGAAAAGAGAGAGATCAACTTAAGAATTATAATCCATTCATATATGATATTTTTCCAAGCATCACGACCTATAAAGCAATTATTTAGATCATGTTTTTCCTTTGACCTTGTATACACTGTCTTGATTTTTCTGCAATCCTGATTAACTTCGCATCTCCTTTCCAGACTTTGTCCATATGTCATTCTATGGTGGGCATGTCTATCCCTTGACACTTCCTCTGTTCTCCAATAAATACCATGATTGTCAATAATTAGCTCATCTCTTTTTCTATGAACTTTTTGAAGGTAACTCTGTATTTCTATATTTTTTGGTTCCCAGAATGTAGTTATCATTCTATTAATAAATGCTTTCTGAAGGAAACAATAAGAAATAATCAAGCAAGAAAGAAAATTCAAAAATGAAATGCACATCTTGGGTGCTATAAGTGTGAAGAATTTAAAAATAAAACATCTATTTATAAGTAAATTTCCTCTGGCCACCCATTTTTTTATTGTTGTAATCTATATTTAAATGAGCATA
>NW_012148730.1:8044954-8047026 GCF_000956105.1 Propithecus coquereli
CTAAACTCTTTTGACTCTAAGAAATTAAATCACAACTGAGATAAGATTAGATATCTTGATGTGGTTTTGGCAAAGTCTGTATTTTGAAATCATACTTTTGCTACAAGTCAGGATTCGGTCTGATCTCTTTTCATTGTAAGCAGGGATAATATAAACACAACCAACTGATGGAGCTGAAGTAATAATGTTATTTTCTGTGTGTATTCAGTGTGTGGTGTTGAGTGAATAGAGTTATTCTCAGATTGCAAGTAAATATTGCAAAAGAAGAACAACCAAGATAGAAATATTTTTAAAATGTGCTACATATAAACATTTAGGTCACTGTTGAGCTTTCCCCTTCTTGAAATTCTACTGCCATTTCATTCATAAATGATACTTTCTCAATATTCTTTCTAATCTTTTTGTCATCTTAGTTTATCTTAGTCCACTTCATTCTTTTGCCTTATTTCTCCTTTCAATCTAATGTATTCCTAGAGTAATATAATTCATATTCCACCTATACCATGATAACCATTCAGAGATGTTTAGATCCTTGAGCGAATGAGTGGTTTCCTATTAGTCTTTCTGTCTATCATATTTTGACTAGATTATACTAGTTGCTCAATAATATTTGTCAAATTGAACTAAAGGAAATTGAAATATAACCCACAAACACTTTTTCCTTCTTCAGACTTATACATTAAATTATACTGCACACATCCATATAAATGTTCAATGTACATTTCAATCTCATCTCACTCAAAGCATCTACTTTTATCCCATCTTTCAATTCACATCCCAAATATGTTATGCTTGCATTTTCTCTCTCAGTTAAATTTATTAATAATATCATCTACACAATCATCCTTCATCCCTTTGTGCACCTGATCAAGCATCAATTCCTGGAAATTTTCAGTCCTGCATCTCAAATCCATCCCCTTTCCACTCACTGCTGCATCTGTCATAAGTTGGATCCTGACATAGTTCACATGCAGTTAGCTCTAAATGGTCTCCCAGCCTCTAGACCTAAATTATCTCAAAATGCCCTTGCATGAGACCTTCAGATCTTAAGCATATATCTTACTGTTTCATATCCACTTAAAAAATTAAATGACTCACTGAAATATTTAGGATAAGTAGAAGATGAATTTACACAGTTCTCCATAGTGTTTAGCAAAATGCTGAATGTCGCCTCTGGGGTCAAACTGCCTGCGTTCTCAATCCATCTGCTCTTGTAATATTGTGCAAGACAATTGCTATTCTAATATTTGGATTCCCCATCTGTAAAACTGGTATAGCAAAACTGGTAGAACTATCTCATAGAGTTGTTTTAAGGATTTAATGAATGATCCATGTAAAATGCTTAGAAGAACTTAACTGCAAGAAATCACTGAATAAATGTTAGCTCTTACCAGTTTCTCTCTTTGGTTAGATAAACTTCTTGGCCTTTCTTTTACTTATCTTTAAAAGCTCAGATATGCATCACTTTCACAAAGACTAATATTTGTGTTAACCTGTTATAATAATACATGTTATGTTACGTTAAAAAAATATCATAAGCATTCACCATTAAAGGAGCAGGGAATAAGTCGACCTAATTTCTATGTCTCTCACACCCAGGATAGTGCTTAGTAAATTCTGCTTTTGGTTTAATGCTTCTTGAACAAAAGTAAAATGATTTTATATTTCTCAGGTCTCAGCAGCTTGAAGAGAAAAATAAAGCCTTGTAAGAGTCACAGACATTTTGAAGTTCTGTTCTCACTTACTCTTCAAAAGTTTTGGCCTCTTTCAAGTCCTTTTGAAATAGATGATATTACCTTTTGTTCTGAAAACTGTTCGTTATGGTATTGGCTACTTTCCTTTATCTATCTGTGCCATTATCCGGTGGAATTTTCAGTCACCACAGTCATCCAAACAGCAGCTATGACGCTATAACCAATATTGCTGCAGATAAGTTATAGACTCCACTCTGAGATTTTGTATTGTTTAATACAGAGAGTACTGATATTTCCCCCAAAAGTGGTAATACTTGATCTCCTTGACTTTTCAAGGAAATGGCACTGATAGGAGCTGACTGATATTCGTGCCACCTT
>NW_012148730.1:8048031-8049870 GCF_000956105.1 Propithecus coquereli
TTTATGACATATTTGGGTAGAGAACAAATGCGTAACATGTACATTTAATAATTTAGCAGTGACAATGGTTAAGTTCTAAAAGAATGATAAAGGCAATAAATGGTACAGAATTTGAGAAGGGAAAGATTTATGAAGAGTGTATAAAAGTGATAGAAGGTAGTGTGATATGTTGCATTCATAAATTCTGAAAAAAGATAAAACATAATGAAGTTATATTGAGGGTACAAATTAATGCTATTTTATTCCGAGCAACCAAATGCATTGTCAAAAATAAGTTCCAATTATTATCAATCAGAAGCATCTATGTTTTGCCTGAAGAGAGGAAAATCTCTACTTTCAAAGAAAGTTTATGATTCTAGTTAACAATCACATTACTCTAAATATTGGGAGAGAAAGGTCAGAATAAATTAAAATTCCCAAATTGTTTTCTGGTATAACAATTTTCACACATATTCACATATACTCTAATATAAAGTGTTTCTAATTCATTCTAACCCTATGAGTTTTCATTTGCAAATAAATTTGAGTCCTTTCAGCCTTGACTTAAATTGTGGATGAAATAGCTTTGTGCAACATAGAATAAAAGGTCTTTAAAAGGTTTAGAACATTTCCAGATAGAAAATAATTCATGCAAAACATTGTGATGAGATAAGTACAAAGAATGCAAAACCATATGGATTAATTTTCCTTTTAAATACAAATTGAATATGGAACTATGAAAAAAGTCACTTGGAAGTATAGAAGGAGATCACAAAATATGAAAAAGTCTTTTCAAATATTGTCTACATATTGCTTTTAATAAGAAACTGAAATAAACTTACTTTAATATGTACTTTGTTCTAATGACTGCTAGTCACAATAAAAATGATTTTTATGGTATAAATAATGTGTTTCTTAAATTAAATAATTGTAATTTATTCTGAAAATGCATAAATATTGTCTACAATTTGTATAATCATTTGCCACAGCCTTGCTTATGTTTTAAATATATAAATGCAGATTATATGAAAACATAAAAGATTAAACACATGCAGGAAGCAATGTGCTAAGCTAGTTTATTATTGTTAATAAAGAATAGTGGAAGACCATCCCACCTTGCTCTGTTGACTGCTTCTTCTTTCATATTTCCCCATCACTTCCTTAAAATATGTCCCTTCCAATCAATGTTAAATATATTCAAGTTTCTTTGATATTAAGGAAGATTCATCTCCACTAGCCAGTTACACTACTTAGTTTATTCGAGCTACTATACTTTATCTTCTCCCTTTCCTATCCCTCCGCAACAATTATCCTGAAAGAGTAAACGATAATTGTTACCTACACTTTCTTTTTATTCCAATGCAACCTCACTTCTGCCCCATAATCTCCTTCTTAATTTAAGTTGATACAGATTTTTCAATGACAAGTTATTTATATAATGTGATTTACCAATTCATTAATATTATTTTACTGGACAATCTTTTATTCTGAAGATACTCTCATCATCAGCACCTGTCTCTATGTAATGATAATTTTTAGCTTTTGATTCCAAACCTCTTTTATATTCTGCTATGCTGTCCACCATATTCTCATCTATTTGCACATCTTCAAGAATCATCTCTCTGTGGTCCCCAGCCTTTTTGGCACCAGGGACGGGTTTCATGGAAGACAATTTTTCCAATTACTGGGTGCGGGGGGATGGTTTTGGACAAATTCTCATAAGGAACATGCAACCTAGATCCCTCACATGTGCAGTTTACAATAGACTTCTTGCTCCTATGAGAATCTAATATAGCTGCTAATCTAACAGGAGGTGGAGCTCAGGCGGTGATGTGAGCAATGGGGAGTGGTTGTACATAC
>NW_012148730.1:8049920-8051178 GCF_000956105.1 Propithecus coquereli
AGGATCATTTGTTGTCACTGGCCTAACACAAATTAAGCTATTTTGGAAGTATATGAAAAATCTTTATACAATTTGGATTTTTGTATCTCACAGATGAGTCAATGCAGTTTTCCATCATCTACCCAGATTTTCAAAGACCAGTCCAAAATATTTGCATACTTTATTTCCATTGAAATGGGTACAAGAAATGATTCCATTTTTGCTAACATAAATATTGTACCATTCTGTACTGTTGCATTACACAGAATACTTTTGTATACATACTCTCTATTTCACAATAACGCTAAATATTAATACATAGGGTTAGGAGGAAGGGATGCCTTTTGCTTAGAAGCATGAAATTATATAATTCTGCCATTTTACACTTTTTAAAAGTCAATCTTGATGTTAATTTATTAATACTTTATTCCTTGGCTCAGGTAATTTGCTTAAAATTAAATAATGTAAGTCAACATCTTTGCCTAGCCAATATCTTTGCTTTTTTTTGTCTTTTCTTCTAATATATATTATTAATCATGGGACCTTCAAACAAGTACTATATCTGGAATTTTTCTTCTCTCTAAGCATGCATAATAGCCAGGCATGGTGGCGTGCACCTGTAATCCCTGCTACTTGGGAGACTGAAATGGAAATATCCCTTGAACCCAGAAATTCAAGGCCAGCCTGGGCAACTTAGTGAGACCTTATCTCAAAAAACAAAAAGAAAAAAAAAGCATGCATGCTATGTCCAATCTAAACCAAATGTTCAAGTGTTACTGGTCATTTCCCGTACTTTTGATGAATTTTTATAGCATTATGTCTTTCTTTATGCACTTTCTTGAAATCTGGATTGCATTCTATTTATTTTTTCTGGACATTTAAACTTGGTTTATCTTTCAAGTTCCAACTCAAATGAATAATTTTATTAATCCCTTCCTCATCTCCATTCCACACCAGTATTTTGAAGTGTTTGTGTGTTTAAATGTCATTTGGATAGAGAAGGTTATTTCTATGTATAATGGCAAGTGAGTATCCATTTAGTTTTAAAATTTTTCACTTACTTCAACTTTTCAAACATAATGGATGTAATATAAAATGTATTTATATCACTTAAATTGAACTTTTATTTGAAAACTACTTCTCATGCTGAACTTTTTTCTCCCAAAATGATATAAAATTATTTAAAACAATTATCATACTAAATACTATTTTTTTATTTTTCTGGCTACTGAAATTAATTTTAAAGTATACTAAAGCAAATTAAAATAATGTCATTAAA
>NW_012148730.1:8063548-8064016 GCF_000956105.1 Propithecus coquereli
ACTTCTTGCTCCTATGAGAATCTAATATAGCTGCTAATCTAACAGGAGGTGGAGCTCAGGCGGTGATGTGAGCAATGGGGAGTGGTTGTACATACCTATGAAGCTTCACTTGCTTACACACCACTCACCTCCTGCTGTGCAGCCTGATTCCTAACAGGCCAAGGACTAGTACCAGTCCGTGGCCTGGGGCTTGGGGACTGCAGATCTATATAACATAATTTGTAACTCAATGTTTTCTCAGTAGAATTTAATCTTGAGAGTTTTTGACATCCAACTCATAATTAACATATACATTTTATGTATCTCTAGGGGTATCTTAAAATAAAAATTACTAAAACTGAATTTTGATCTCCACATCTAGAAAAACAAGCATTTGATGCATGTATTATTGCCACCATTTCTATCCCAATACCTAGAAATTTATCTGACACATAATTTTTACTTAAAACTTATTTTTTATAAAACTTT
>NW_012148730.1:8067751-8073168 GCF_000956105.1 Propithecus coquereli
TGTAGTTTATTATATCTCAAACAAGAAGTGGTACAATTAATCAAAACATTCACCTAAACTATTGACACAGTTTTGCCATCTTAATGGTAGTTTGTTTATACCAGCAGCAAAGAAGCCCGGAGAGCGAGTAGCAATCAAATCACAAAAGAAGTTTTCCATAGCTTGTTGAGAATTGAATATTTTCCCTTGCAGGAAGTGGTCAGAGCCCAGAAGAAATGGTAGTCAGTTGGTGCAACATCTGGTGAATACGGTGGATGACAGATAATTTCTAAGTCCAGCCTCTGTACTTTGAGCAGCATTGTTTTTGTGACATGTGGTGGAGCATTGTCTTGCAAGATGATTGGCCTGTCTCTATTGACCAATCTCTGGCTGCTTAATCGCAAGCATCCTCATCATTTCATCCAATGGTTGCAGTAGACATCCACTGTAATTGATTGGCCAGGTTTCATGAAGGCCTAGTGGATAATAACAGCAAAACTGACACCATTAGCTTTTATGGATGAATATTCGGTTTTGGACTGTGTTTTGGCACTTCATCTTTATCAACCATCGTGCCGGAAGCTTGCAATTGTCAACAGAATCCATTTGTCATCACAGATCACAATATGGTGTAGAAACGGTTCACCATTATGTTGCGATAGCAAAGAAAGGCAAGCTTTGAGAAGATTCCTTTTCTGACTCTCATGTAATTTATACGGTACCCATCTATCCAGCTTCTTTACCTTGCCAATTTGTTTCAAATAATTCAATATTGTTGGAATAGTAACATCAAACCTTATTGCTAATTCATATGTAGGTTGAGATGGATTCACTTCCACTACAGCTTTTAGCTCATCATTACCCACCTTGGTCTCAGGTCACCTATGTTGCTCATTTTCAAGATTAAAATCACTGGAATGAAACTTCTCAAACCATTAACATACTATGCATTCATTTGGCACATTCCGGAACACTTCATTGATATTTCAAACTGTCCGTGCTGGATTGGTTTCTCGTTGGAACTCATATTCGAAAATAACACAGACTTTTACTTTTCTATGGTTTCACAGAAATTACTGTAAAAAAATGTGAAAGATAATCACAAGCCATGCTGTGTATTTGAAAGAATGAGGATGTACTTTCACAATAAACAAGTGTCAAACTGAAATTTCAGAGATACCAACTGTCAACCTTAGTACTTTAGGAAATTGGACATTTCTTACTTAATAACCTAATATTTCAATAATCTAGGTAATTGAAGAGCTCCTGCCTTAGAAAAGTAGCAATAAATAGGAAGATAAAATAAATGTAACACACACTCACACTGCAAGGCTAAAGATGCATTTAGTATCTGTGTCTATACATGCGTATGTGTTTGCACATGCTTTCATAGATGTACCATTTGATTTCTACTTGAATAAAAGAGTAGAAAAGGGATATTAAGGAAGAATAGTTTCCTCATTTAATATCAGAATTCTGGAAATATACTCATATCTAGTATAGAAATAAAGGAGTTGGAGATGATAGCTCCTATCTTGGAAGGAAGGATTACAAGTCAGTACAGTTTTATACTGATTTTGAATTGACTACAAATTATTCATGGGCCACTCCATCCATAAACATACTTAAATTATTTTTCTCCAAACTTATTTAATTATTAACCCATCTCTACTGGAGTGTCTGTTTTCAATTGAGCTTCATTTACCCTCTCCTACATGATCCCTTACATGACAGTGGAAAGCCTGAAAATTTCATCTCCTAGAATCGCTTTCAAGCAGATGTCTAGCTTAGCTTCAGCCAATGTGAGGCAATAAAGAGAGATTTAGAAGTCAGAAGAAAAACAGAACTTCTGGTGCAGCTGCAGCAAGATGCATAGGCATTTGGAAGACATGACGTTGGCAGCAGCACCCAAGTGAGTTCCTGCGAATCACCTGTTTTGAGGATTCAGGCAACTGATACCATTGCAGGTGGCTTTCTCGCATTCCTGAATTTTGGGATGTCTGAGGCTAGTACCAATTTTCCTGACATACACACATCCAACATTTTGAAAGAGATGCAGGCATCTAATTTGATGCATTAAATGTTTTCTTTTTCCTATCCAAAGTAAATGCTTAGAATGCTTTAGGTTTCGGGGGTTGTTTTTATTTTTTTAATTTATTTTCTTTTTAGGAAAGCCTGTCTAATACACCATCTTTTCTAAAAAATTTATATTACTGTGATAAGTACACTTAACACAACCTCTACCTTCAACAAATTTTAGTATACAATACATTATTACTAACTACAGGTACAACGTTGTAAAGCAGATCTCTAGAACTTAATTCATCTTGATTAACTGAAACATGATGCCCGTTGATTAGTAACTTCCCGTGTCTCTCTCCCTCCAGTCCCTGGAAACTACCATTAACATTCTTTGATTCTATAAATTTGATTGTTTTATATACTTCCTGACTGGCTTATTGCCCTCAGCATAACATCCTCCACCCATTTTGTCACGTTACAGAAACTTCTTTGTTTTTAAGGCTAAATAATATTCCAGTGTGTGTGTGTGTGTGTGTGTGTGTGTGTGTGTGTATCTCACACACCATATTTCTTTCTTCATTCATCCATCAATAGACATTGAGGTTGTTTCTCCATCTTGTCTATTGTGAATAGCTCCGCAGTGAATTTGGAAGTATTAATATCACTTTAAGGTCCTGATCCCAATGTTTTGGGATATATATTCAGAAGTGAGATTGCTGAATCATATGGCAGTTCTACTTTTAATTTTTTGAGAAAATTTCTATAGTTTTTTCTATAGTGGTTCACCATTTTGCATTCCGATCAACAATGTACAAGCTTTCACATTTCTCCATATTCTGGCCAACATTTGATACACGTCACATTTTCAATTATAGCCACAGGTGTGAGGTGATAAGTAATTATAGTTTTGAACCGTATATCCCTGATGATTAGTGATGTTAACACTTTTTCACGTACTTGTTGGTCATTTTATGTCTTCTTTAAAGAAATGTTTATTTAAGTCTTTAGCTTATTTTTATTCAGGCTATTAAGATTTTTTGTTTGTTTTGTTTGCTATTGAGTTGTAGGAGTTTCTTATATATTTTGGAAATTAATCCCTTACAAAATATATGGTTTGCAAATATTTCTACCAATATGTAGGTCGTCTTTTCATTCTGTTGACTGTTTTCTGTTTTGTGCAAAAGCTTTTTAGTTTGACATTTGTTTATTTGTGCTTGTGTTGCCTGTGCCTTTGGTACCATATCTATAAAATCAAACTTAACTAAAGAGATGAAGACTTGTACACTGAAAACTGTAAAACTTTGATGGAAAAATTAAAGAATACACACATAAATGGAATATTCATGAATTAGAAGACTTAATATTGTTAAAATGCCCATATTACCAAAGCAATCTACAGATTAAATTCAATTTCTAACAAAATCTCAATGATATTTCTTTTTACAGAAATAGTCAAAGTAATCCTAAAATTCATATGGAACCACAAAATAGCACAACAGAAAAATAATTCTTGAGAAAGAAGAACAAGAATGGAAGCATCACAATATATTATGTGATGTATATATTATATGTCATAATATATTTTAAAATACTTTACAAGGCTGCAGTAATTTTTTACAAGGCTTTTACTGTGTACTACCCCTAATGGATCAAAGGCCAGGTGCCAGAAAACTACAGACAATCATATGCCCCAGGGCCTTCCAAAATTATTCAAATTAGCCAATGTACACGGAGCCCAGGAAACCTAGTTACCTTTACCTTGCTTGTCATACATAAACTTCCCATATGGCTTCAGCCTTCTGTTACTATTTATGGAGTACAATACTGTGTGACCCTGCCAGGTAGCCTTTTTCTTTGGAGCTGTAAATAACAAAAAAATTCTGCCTTTCATCTATCCAAGTGTCATGGTGTTGTGACCTTTTAGCAGAAGAATCTTATAAACAGTGGGGAGGGGCACAACTTGATACAACCAAGTGGGGACAGTGAGGAGCACACTATAATTTATCAAACAATAGTTTTAGTTCCACAGATTAACAAGATAACAGGGATGAGGTAGAACTTCATGATAACACAATATACACTCTTTTAAAAATACTGCTTTAGAGACAAAAGAGGGCAAGATATGATTAGATAGCTATATGCTATTGATTATTTCAAAGGAAAAGGGATATGAAATGCAGTGGCTATTGACTATGTTAACAGGAAATTTTTACCCATACATAGCGATCAGGAGCCATCAGTCTTTCCTGATTGTTCTAATGGAAATAACTGACTAGAGACTTTATTACAAATTCTCAAGTTAATCTCAGAAACAACAGGTTGTGGAAATTCTGTTTCAACAAAGACCAATTCAAACTTTGGTATGGAAATGACATCCTGATACTCTGAAATTCTATTTGATAATGTATTTTTCTCAACAACATTCTTATCCACAGAGAATACAATCTCCTGCGCTGGAATTAATAATATTCTTGCACATTTAAATTTGGACCTTGGCTCTTCCCCTAATTCAGGGGTTCCCTTATATCCTTTCCAAGTTTTCAAAAATTTGGGTGTGTAAGGGCAGTTTATTAATTTTGCCTTTCTGGTTACATATGCAATGATCTCCTACAGAAATTAGTTTGGTTGTTTTTGTTTTTAATGGACTATTTTGTTTGATAATCATTTTACTTTAATCTGGGCAGTAAAATAGAAACAAATGCCAAGCTCTACTGTTGATGCCTGATATTTAACATGTTTTTCCTTTTTTATCATCTAGCCAAGTATGTTTTCCCTTAATTGTTTTACAAGTATCAGTATTAGTCTAGTAACTCACTTTATATCTTCTCACTATACAACAACTATTACATGTTCTTTGGCTACATAAAAATCATTTTTATACAAAATTATCACTGAGCCATTGGTCTAGCATTTGAAGTTTTCCCTGAATTTAGAACACATTTTTTCAGATTTTAAGTTTGCTGAAATCACCAAGAAATAGAAAAATATGTTTCTTTAAGTAGACATTTCCCATTTTCAATTTCACAAAAGTGGTGATTTCGAAACAGAAATGTATTGTTTATATGTTCTTCATCTGCATTAGAAATGCAGCCACCTCCCCCCAAAAAACAGACAAGGAAAAACAATAGCAATGGGCATCCTCATACTGAGGGCAAAATAATCCATTCACTGATGCACAGGTGATTATTGTTGAGGCACTGGGCTCCGAAGACTTGCCAGACCAGGCTTCTACAAGAATATCTTCCTTCCAGAATGGAGACTATCCTAGAGAAATTCTAGAGACTCTGCTGCTGTAGCTGACTGGGGAGGTGTCTTTGCTGCCCAGTCCTGCCTCTCTGCATAGTGAAACCTCAAGGGAGTTGTGGTGATTTCTCACATTCCCCATTCCATTTTGAATGTTAATTTGATTTTTTTTT
>NW_012148730.1:8075143-8076350 GCF_000956105.1 Propithecus coquereli
CTCAAACAATCCGCCCGCCTGGGCCTCCCAGAGTGCTAGGATTACAGGCGTGAGCCACCACACCCAGCCTCTACAAAGTTTTTGAACCTGCTCATACTGTCTAAGGTGACAACAACCTAGATAAAAGGGCCTGAGGCACTTTATAGGGTTAAATTATCTTTGCTCCCTCTCCCAGCTTTCTACTGATAAAAAGTAGGCTGACTATGATATAGTATGGTATATTAAAGTCACCAGTTTTCATTTTTCTTTGCAATCATATTTGCCTTGTAACTTTGTAGTGCTCTCCCATTGCGACTTCAGCCTGCTTTTATGACCTGTTTTTGCAGAGGAATTATTGGCTAGATAAGATGCAAGCACAAGCTTTAAAAAGGCCTTGCACATTTCTTCATGTGCTCCTACTTTCTGCCATTGCTATGAGATGGCATTCTCAAGAGAGCCCAGTGGTGCCAGAAAGGGAGAAGAGAAACACATAGAACAAAGTTGAGTTACCCCAGTTGTTCATCAGCCTAGATCATCTGTCAGCCAGCCAATTCCTAGATTTGAGCAAATCCATCCAAAAGTAGCAGAGACACATAGCTGAGCTCTCTAGGTTTGTTTGTAATGTATGCTTATTTTCTTAAGCAACTGAGATGTTAACATTTTTTAAATGAATCATCATCATATATTTGTGAACAAAGCCACATCATTCTTATATCAAATCATACTATGCTATCTGAAAAGCTGTTAGCTGGTAATGTCGTTATTTCATATCTGAGTATATATAAATAGTTCGATTTTGAACTACTCCATGTGTTTTATTTCATTTTAATTACTTTGCATCATATATTGACTTTTTGGAAGAACTAAGATTTTAAATGACTGCTAGTTTTTAGATAGTTCATATCTGCCATTTAAGAGTACAAAGTAATGAATTTTAAATAGAAAAAAAAGTTATCCAAGCATGAAACTATTTAGCACAATGTTTATATAACCATAGATATTTTTGTTTCTTATGAAAGGTCATCTGAGGATAAATATGACATTTTAAAAAGTGTGACTGTGATAAAATAAAATAGATTTTAAGCCATTTATCATATAATAATAACAGTCCATGTTTATACACATTCTTATTATTACTTAATTTTGTTATGTCTGTATAATTATTAATTCTGAATATAACCTTCTTTTCTTCTCAGACAATTAACATTTTTCTGCTTACTCGTCAATG
>NW_012148730.1:8076511-8083730 GCF_000956105.1 Propithecus coquereli
GAATATAAAACATAATTTCTATGCTTGCATTTAATTAAACGATATTGCTATGAGTTTTTACTCTGCCATTCGCAATACATTAGAGCATAAATTCATGACATAGTTATCACATACTTTCTGTTGACCAAAGCCCTCATTAAAAATACGAGCAATAAAGAATATATTTTCTGCCATCATACCCTTACAATTTCTGCTTGTGCTTTAACCATGAAGCTGATTCTTATTGTTCCATGGGAAGTTCCAAGGTTCCTTTCCTTCTATACCCATTTCTACCCAGGCACAGTGATGCAGGCTACGTCAACAATTCTGCTGTCAGGAATATCCAGGTAAGAAGCGGACATCAGCTTCTGTATTCACAAAGCACTCAGACTTAAAGGGACCCCTGTCACATTCTCTGAAGAACTCCTTCTCAAAGTGAGAGAGTTCTGGAATAGTTAGTTTCTTCACCTGACCACACACCAGGCAGCGGAAACACTAGTATCCCCTTCTTCTGACATGGCAAATCTTTGCTAGTATTTTTGTGTGTGTGTGTAGTTTTTGGTGCTACACACAATATCCAACCAAAATAACAATTCTGAAGCCAACTCCTGATACAGATAGAAGAGGAAAATGGGCTGAATGTTGGGTCATAGCGTAAGTTAAATTAGCTAATAAAACCTAGGCAAAGTATCTGGTCCCAGTAGTCTGAGGTTCACTTTAAGATGGGAGGTATATCTTCTGTCCTAAGCATTGTATTCTAGTTGCCAAGGCAACAAGAAAATTCATTCACCATTCATGGTTATGTAAAAAATTGAAAATTTATGCAATGTTTATTTTAAAAATAAGATTGATGCTGATATCAAGGTATTATATGTCTCTTTTAGTTTTCTAAATGCAAACTAAGATATTCAACTAAAAAGAAATGGGATAAAATCTGGTGTTAAGGTGAAGTAATATGTAAATTAGAAAGCCAGCGTATTAGTTTTCTATGGCCGCTGTTAACAAACTACTACCAATTTAGTTCCTTAAAACAAAGCAAATTTACTATCTTACAGGTCTGTAGATTAGAAGTCTAACACAGTTCTCACCGGACTAAAATCAAGAAGTAGGCAGAGCTGCCTTCCTTTCTGAAGGCTCTATTGGACAATACATTTCTTTGCCTTTTCCAGCTTCCTTCCTGAGGCCACTCTTACTGTTTTTGGCTCCTGGCTCCCAGCTCCCTTGCATCATCATCAAAGCCAGTGATTAATAAATTAATAAATCTCACTGATTTCCTTCCACAGTGACAACTCCCTCTGACCACCACAGCAAATAGTTCTCTGGTCTTAAGGATTCATGTGATTCTAGGAAAATCTCCCCATCTCAAGGACCTGAAACTTAGTCACATTTACTGAACTCCCTTTTATCATTTAAGGAAACATATTCACAGGTTCCAGGAGTTAGGACATTGACATTTTGGGGGGCGGGGGGGCGGGGGATTATTCTGCCTACCAGAGACAGTTAAAGGAAGCACAGGTTTTCTATTGGGAGTATCAAAATATACTAGAGCTTGTTAAAAATACAGTATATCAAGGGGCAGGCTCTCTCTCAGACCTACTCATTTAGAATCTTCATAGTGAAGATCCTTACATGCTCATTTTAAGTATTTCTGAAGATATGGTAATGTGCAAGCATGGGTACAAAAAATATTATAATGTTTAAATAAAGACGATGTTTTTAAGAGAAGGCACATAATAAATATATCACATTACCTCACTCAAAATATTTCTCCACTCTAAATTGCTACAGAAAAATCATATGATGTAGACATATATATATATATATATATCCCTAGACTTAACATATGTACATGGATCTTAAAATATAAATGCAATACTTCTTGCAAAAATGCAAATTTATCACATGTTTAAAGATGAGCATATTTAGCAAGAGCTGTTCTGGCAGTCTAGAAGAAATGTGGACTTACAGGATTTGAAGTTGACTGATATGAAAGTACAGCTAGATAGAAGGAATCAGTTCTAGCGTTCAATACCACTACAGGCTGACTGTAATTAATGACAATTTATTATATATTTTCAAATAACTAGAATAGTGGATTTTGAAAGTTCCCAACACAAAGAAATGATAAATTTTTTTTGTTTTTAATATATGTATATTTTTATTTCAGAATTTTACTGGGATACAAATGTTTAGGTTACATAGATTGCCTTTGCCCCACCTGAGTCAGAGCTACAAGTGTGTCCATCCCCCAGACGGTGCACACTGCATTCATTAGGTGTGAATATACCCATCCCCTCCTCCCCACTCCCACCTGCCTGACACCCAATGAATGTTACTACTATGTGTACGTAAGTGTTAATCAATTAATACTATCAGGAAAATCAGCAAGAAAAAAATCAAACAACCCTATTAAAAAGTGAGCAAAGGACATGAACAAAAACTTTTCAAAAGAAGATAGACTAATGGCCAAAGAACATATGAAAAAGTGCTCAACATCTCTAATCATCAGGGAAATGCAAATCAAAACCACAATGAGATATCACTTATCACCAGTGAGACTGGCTTTTATCAAAAAGTCCCAAAGCAACAAATGTTGGCGTGGATGCGGAGAGATAGGAACACTCATACACTGTCAGTGGTACTGCAAAATAGGATAACATCTGTGGAAGGTAATATGAAGAAATGATAAATATTTGAAGTGATGGATGTGGTAATTACCCCAATTTAATCATTACACATTGCATACATGCAATATTGCACTCTACCAGATAAACATAAAATTATTATGTATCAATTAAAAATAAGTCAGCAAGATGGATGACTAGAGGAAGCGGATATACGCCTCCTCTCGAGAGAACAACCAGAATATCCCTCAAAAACTCATATTTTGAATAGATCATCAGAGAGAGAAAGAGTAAAGACAGCAGATGACAGGGGGCATTGAGAGTGAAGTTAGAAGACAGATTACCTGAGTATTTTTTTTGAGTGCCTTGGGCAGTCCCCAGACCAGGAACCAAGGCAAGGGTAAGCAGGAGACCTTTAGAGCCCTACACCCTCGCCTGAAACCTTTCCCATTTTGGCTGACGAAGCGCTCCTTGACACCCACAGATGCCAGAGTGCTGTGGGGAGCACAGGTGGAGTTTTTACAGGCTTCTAAACCTGGACACCCATGTCCAAAACTAATTGGGAGCCTTTCCCTCAATCCTCTGGGCCATACTCAGAAGCTGCTATTGCCTGGCTGCCAGGCCAGAGAGAAAGACAGAAACCCATGTAAACCCACAGGTAGATTTGTCCTGCCTTTCCTGTGGGCCACTGCAAAGCTAAAGGGTTTTTATACCAGGAGCTAGATGCCTGCCAGCCTTTTCATGGAGCTGCTAGCCTGTCTTCTCCCATGGAGAATGGCATCCTTCTGCTCCTCCCCCCACTGAACTGCAGTGAAACTCCAAGGACCAGCCTGCCTTTCTGAGTCAGGGTCAGTGCTTACACTCGAGGGCCTGTGGGCTTATGGGTCCGTTCACATACTCCCAGGACTCCATCATGTTTTTCAGGGGCATGAAGGGGAGATTTGTGAACTGATTTCAAGTGGGGAGGAAGCCCACATGGACAGACTGAGAAGAGAGTGCTTTGTGCTGCAGTGTAGAAAAGGAACACCCCTCCCCTCTCGGAAACAGCAGCCACTTTCTCTGTCCGTATGGTGAAGGCTCACTTTCCCGTTCTGCTGTGCTGATGGAGCTCAGTAGCCTTCTAACAGGGCCAGCTGGTTTGGACAGAGCCAGAGAGAAACGGGAACCCAGGCAATCTCCTGCACCCCAGGAGGAAGTTGTTCTGCCACAGCTGTGTGCCAGGTTGGAACTGAGAGGTTTTTGAACCAGGAGCTCCATGCCTGCCAGTATTTTCAACAGAGCTATCTGCCCTGGCTGCTTCACAATGAGTGATGTCTTTCCTCCTCCCCTTCCCTGCCACTGGAGAACTGCAGGGAAATTCTAAGCACTGGCTTGCGCTTCCTCCAGGCAGCTGGGTACCAGCATGCTTCTCTTAGTCAGAGTGGCACATGGAGGCAGGGGTCCAGGAATGGGTCTGTGGACTTGTTCCCATACTCCCAAGACTTATTTGCACCATTTGGGGATGTGGAGGGGAGATTTGTAAACTGATCTCAAGTGGGGTGGGAGCCTATGTGGACAGAATTGAGAGGAAAGTGCAGTGTGCATCTGGGCTATGGTGCAGTCATGGGACACGCCCTCCCCTAGAAATGGCAGCCGTGTTCTCTCTCTTGGCAATGGAGGCTCACAGTCAGGTCCCACTGTGCTGTCTGAGCACAGGTGCCTACAATCTGGCCTCGCAGCTTTGGCCAGAAGTGGTGGTTGTGGGGACAACATGAACCCACTTCTGTCTGCAGAAGGCAAGGAACCAGATCACACATATATTAATAGTACAGTACCAGTACAATTCACAAATAATTAACATTCAAGATAACCACCACATTAAGCTATCTATTACTAAGAATTTTATTCAGAGCATTGCCTATATCTAAATACCCCTAAGCAAAGCCAAAGGTCCTTACCTAATAGATGCTTCAGTCAAACCCTTAAGTGGGGAGGGAAGGGCCATTTAAACAAAAGTGAAATCAAAACAAAAAGTGTCAGCTTGTTCAAAAGAGAAGAATGAAAGACTTCTGGCAGTATAAAAAACAGACTATAAAAATGTCCCCAAACAATCACACTAGCTCTCAAGCAAAATAATCCAACAAAAAGAAAATTACTGAAATGTCAGAAAGTGAACTCAAAATATGGATTGCAAGTAAGCTTCTTGGTATTCAAAAGAAAATGGTAAACTAACACAAAGAATCAAAAAAAAATTCAGGATATGAATAAAAACTCATTAAAGAGATAGATATATAAAATAAAAACATAATGGAACTTCTGAAATTGAAAGAATCATTTAGAGAAATACAAAATACAGTGCAAAGTTTTAACAAGAGACTTGACCATACAGAAGAAAAAAATTCAGAGCTTGAAGACAGGATTTTGAATTAACCCAGTTGGTCAAAAATGAAAAAAAGAATGGAACTGGATACCATTATCCTCAGTGAAGTATCTCAGGCAATGGAAAACAAATACCACGTGTTCTCAAGTATAAGTAGGAGCTAAATAATGGGTATATATGTTCTTACATAGTGGAGTAATGGACATTTGAGGGTTGTGGAAGGTGAATGAGGGATCAAAAATTGTGTGTTGGGTACAATGTACATTATTCTGGCGATGGGTACACTAAAAACCCTAACTTCACCATTATATTATACAATTCGTCTATGTAACAAAAAACATTTTTACCCTCCAAATGTATGAAATAAAATAATAATAAAAGCAAAAAAAATAAAAAGAAGTGAACTATCACTACACACTAAAAAAATAAGAACAAGATTCGGACTTGCCTGTGGGTATAAATGAAATGTTAACATCATACACTTCTAGACATCCTTTCAGTGATGTTATGTATGTACATAAGAACTTCGGTTTCTCATTGAAATATCAAGGAAAGATTGGATTTGAAGAAACCCATGGTTAAAATCAATAAATGTGTTGGGGAGAATGTTATAAATTCTGTTCTACTTTTATGACATATAGATGGATTTTTGAGTCCTTATGGAGAGAGATGTTATAGGCAGAAGATAAATAAATTGAAGGACAATAGCAGGGAATCTTATCTTTGGGAAAATTGCTGTGTTTAAATCTTAGCTTCAAAACTACTAACTTTAGAACACTAAACACCTTACATAACCTCAGTCAGTGCCTTATGTTTTTGCATCTGTAAATGGGTTAATAAGACTTACTGAGATACAAGATGCTACCTAATATACAGCCTCAACAGTTAGAAAGACTGGCTCTTTCTTCATCTTGAAACAAAGAAATACATTGAAAAAAACTTTGTGTTCAACCATCCAATTAAGATTCATCTTTGAGACAAAAATATGATTAAGGATATTTCTTTCTCGTACACTTATGATTGTAACAATATAGCTGCCGTTTGTTCATGAAGGAATGGAAAAGAATTTAAAAGCAAAGAAATGAATTATACCTCACAAATTTTATGTGCTATAGAATTCCAGTATGGTTACTGGCACAGTGTACGGACTAGAAACAAGTCAAGAAAAACACCATTCTTGTAAGGGAATTATAACGCCGAAGAAATCACCAACTGGAGTTAAAAAATATTTTGACTGTACAGGTCTTAAAGGAGCTCTCAAACTTGCATGCACAGGAGACTACCTGTGAAAGATATAAATCCCAAAAGAACTAGTCTGAACCTCAATATTCACTTTAAATATGGACACAGAGGAATGGACAAAGAACCTTCCAGAAAGATGAGCAAAGGGCCACAAAAAAACAGATGAATGAGAGCATTATTTCCAAAGATTAGAACCAAGTTGTAATCAAGTATCTCCCTCAACTTTTACAAAATCAAGACTTTTCAATTCCCATTAACAGCATTTCACCATTGCTCTGTGTGTCTTCATATTTTACTTTCATAGTAGGAAAAATAATTGCAATTTTCTTGCTCCTCCTCCTCGATCACTGGATATTACAAATGCTGACAGCAGATTACTTGTCTCCCTGGCTCTTATATTCTAGAGCCACAGTTCCACCTAATAGAAAGGACTCAGAGAACTGGAAGTTTTAAATCAGGTGCAGAAGCTTGTTGGAAAACTTTGGATCTTCATCAGGGAAAGAATGAGCATGTTGTAGCATAGAAAAAGTTGTGAAATTGATATATGGTGAATAGAATGGCATGCTGTAGAGGCTGGTAGCACAAATAATGGAAGCATTTCCCTATACTATCATAATAATGTTCCCTATTACTGAGGTACTGTCTTCTGATGACAGAGTTAGAACTAGCAAAATGTGAACAGAGTCTACTTATTGTAATTTCCTTTGTGGGATTCTCTCATTCTTTCTCATCTACTGATTGAATATCTATGCCCACAGCAATATTGTGTTAAAGAGGGAAGAACTGTTGTCAGCCTGGGTCCCCAAATGACTGAGTGGAATTGAGTCCTAATCAGAAATTCCTCACTTAGACTTCAAATGAATAAGAAATTAAATTTTGTTGTGTTAACTAAGCCATTGCTATTTGAGGCCTTATCTATTACAGGAACTCACATTATTTAACTAATCACCCTAACTTATAGGGCTGTTAGGAGAATTACATTACATGAATTAATTTATATAAATTAACTCATAAA
>NW_012148730.1:8084865-8086255 GCF_000956105.1 Propithecus coquereli
TTTCTTCTGTTTCTTCTTTGTATCATTAATTTATTTCATTGTTCTTTCTAGTCCATGACTACTTACAAAATATCCTTTTTCTTCAAAATATCTTTTTTTCTGGATGATGCATGTTGGGTGGAGAGAAAGGCACAGCATGAACAAACAGTCCACAACTGCTGCCCTGGTACAATTCCATTTGACTGCGTCAAAAGTTTATTTTTATTTATCAAATAAAATACTAAAACCCTAAATACTTAGACACCCACAGCTCCAACTACATTTTCAGAAAAAGTCCATCAGAAATGATCCATGTGAAATTTGCAGTGTAGATAATTGATCTGCAGAATTAGAAGCCCTCTTGAATATTTTAAAGATTCACTTAGCCATGTGACATGCTTCCAATTTGGTTATCAACATTAATTCCAATATTGTTTCATTTGAAAACACATAACAGAAACAGCGCGATTAAGGATTAATTTTATTCTTTACTACTAATTCCATACTGCCCTGAAACAGATATCCCAATAACGTTGGCTATAGTAGAAACAAGCTGCGGTCTCCAACCCCATGGACGTGGCCGTGTACCAGTCCGTGGCCTGTTAGGAACCAAGCTCATCACCATCTGATCTCCACCTCCTCCTCCCATCCTCACTCCCCTTTTCCCCCCACCTCACCCCACACCACCCCATGGAAAAGTTGTCTTCCATGAAACTTAGAAACCAGGGGGCAAGGCTTCATCTGTACTTACAGCCTCCGCTCCCCATTTCTCACATCATTGCCTGAGCTCCACCCTTCCTGTTAGTGGAAAAATCGTCTTCCATGAAACCACTCCCTGGTGGCAAAAAGGTTGGGGACAACTGATAAAGTAATCAACCACAAAAAATACATAACTGAACTGTATGAAAATGATGGAATTGCCACAAGGACTTTGAATGTCAATAATATTGACAAATTCAGTATTGACATTTCTATCCTAAGAAGCCAAAGTGTTAGACACAATGATTTGAGAGTTATATTACCTACCTTAAATTTCTCAATTTGCATTTCAACAGTACTGTGCAAAACTCCATAGTTACATGTATTAATAAAATTTGAAATGACAAAAACCATCCTATGAGGGAATGAAATCTGTTACAAAATTTGGAAGAGGAACTCAAAGTCTCCATAGAAATTCAAATTTTGCATCATGGTATGATGCAATGAGCAGTAAATTGTTTCGCCATGGAAGAGTGCTACCCCAGATGATATGCCATGAGGGTATGATTTTCCATGAGGTCATCTTCATGGGAATAGTGTCACCTAGCACTAATATTACTTCATGGAAACATGACCTTGTGAGGAGGGGGATAGGGTAAAATCTAATTCCTTACAAAAACCCAGAGCTTTATGTTTTGAGTTTGGAATTACA
>NW_012148730.1:8088630-8091940 GCF_000956105.1 Propithecus coquereli
ACATTTCATCTAACATTTGGCTGACAAATTTTAGTATAACAGATTATGACTTAATATTTTTTACACAGTTATGATCTAGAGCTGAACTGAAAACAAAAAACACATACTGCATGTCAATACACTCTTCTTGGCAATGTCTGGGTTTAGATGATTCTGTAGGATGTAGGTAAATCTGTCAAATATCTTCTCTTAAACCAACAGAAAAAATGTATATCGGCAGATGTTGTATTTGTTTTTTTTTTTTTACCACTGTGGAGTTCAGTGTGAAATTATTGCAAGTTTGCAAGTGTATTGTTAACATTTAAGCACACCCCCACACATACATGTGCACACGGTCCATTAATTAAATAGGGGGACTTAAAAACATACTGTCAAGATGAATTTTAACAAAGAACTACATTCACAAATCTGAAATGTGTACAAAAATGAAATTGTAAAGTAAATAATCAATATAGGTGTCTACTAAACTCCCATAGAAATATGCTTGTAAATGTGGATGCAGTGATTGCCCACATTTGTGGTGGTTGGGTGGGAAGACATTCCCCAGTGAAAGCACCTAGTCTCTCTGACTCCTGTACATAGAGAAGAATTTCTGGATATAAAATGGTACTTAATTTATTACAGCCTTAGTTAACAGGCACCATCTTTATCACGTGTAAGGTTAATTTACCATGTCTTAATCTATTAAACACATTCTGACATAACAATATTTAAGTCAATCAAGGCTCTCACACATTGGTCCACTTGTTTCAAGATGTCGGTCCAAGAAATAGCTTCCTATCTTTGATACCATCTTAAGTAGCTATTAATACAATCTGTGTCAACCAGTTAAATTTTCTACTCTATTGCTCATCTTTTTCACTTTCCTCCAGTATTTATTAATTGTGTAAATGTGCACTAATAACCAGATATTACATGAATAAATGCTACACATTTCCTGTTAAAAAAATCATTTTTATCAAATATTAAATCCACAATATTTTCCTTGGTTTAAATTGAGTATTTGCTTTCCATTTTTCCATAGTCATTACAACCTTGCCAATAAATACATCACTTAAGCTTTCTTTGCTCATAGTTGCAAAGATTCTAAACTCTGATGTATAATATTTATGCTAAATACACAAAGTAGACAAAATTTCAAGTAAAACAAACTGTATCCATGTCTATTGGATCAAACAGATCTCAACATCTAGATTTTACTTCTATAAATTACACAAATACATTGTACATTCTTAAATAATGAATGCTTACAATATTAATTTGTAAGCCTCTCACATAAACAACTTACACAGGAATGTGAACGGATCAGTATTTCTGTTACAGATTGCCACACTCTTGATTTTCTTTTGTGGCTGTTGTTTTGTCCTCCTGATTTCCACAGACTACTACATCACTCCTTATGCTTTGGCTAGGAAATCTGTTTGAGCTGAATGAGGCAACACTGGTTATTAAGGCTTATTTCTATGACGGAGTATTATCCTTAAATCTGATGCCATTTCCAGAGAACAGTGAGAGAATCACAGCTATCTTGAATCTTCAGGCTCTGTTTTGATGATTTTCTTTTCTAAGGTAAAAGCTGAGTGAGGGTAGTCTTTTAAAATTCCAACACTCTCTGATGAGTGGGACTTTGCCTCACTGGAGTAAAGTCTGCTCAGCTCCCCATCTACCACAAAATGATGGGGTTGTCTGTTCTGTAAATTAGGCATTCGGAGATTCAAAGGTCTTTCTGAGTCCATCTGAGTCTTTCTTGTCCATCTGAGTTATCGGAAGTCAAGCCATTAGGACTGTGCTCTTCTGAGCTCTGCCTATAAAGTCCTGCAGACAGTCTTCTCTCGGCATGCTGTAGTCTCTCATAACCAGCTTGGGTGCAGAGGAACTCCATCTGCTTTGCCATCACCTTTTCAGGCTGCTGTGAAGTAAGAGCTGCGAGTTCTTCACTCTTAGCTCTAGCCTGCTGGAAGAGCGTTTGCACGGAGTCCTGGAAATCTGGAAACTCATCCTCCACTTTAATTCTCTTTGGGGATAATTCATCTCTTTCTCCACATTTTGATTTGGTGATTCTGTAAGTATATTTATAGGTGACTTCTCGAGAAATTTGCCTAGCCAGAGCAAAAAGTTCATCTCTTCTCGTCAGCAGAGCATTATCCTTCACACAGAGTTGGGCAGCTGCTTCATTAACAGTGAGCTCATGAAGCGTGAGATGTTTTCCATCCTTTCTCTGAGTCAAATCTGCCATATATTGCACTGTATTTCCGAATTTCCTCTTCTTTGTGTGGATCATCATCACTCATCTCAAAGATGTGACCAATCATTTTGGCCACCTTCTTGTTGGTTTTTAGCAGCTCTTTCACTTCGTTCAAGTCACTTTTGGGTAGCCTGGGGGCCATTCGTTGCACACACTCAGCCACAGAGAGCGCAGCAGCAGCATCCAGCGCCTCGCTGCTTTCCTTTGGGGAGGCTGGGAGCCCAGGTCTGCTGGGGAGAGGCTGTGCTCACTCTCAGTGGCATGGGGGCCTTGCCAGAGTCTGGACTCACCAGCGCTCGGCAGCGCCAAGCTCCCCGTCACATCTGACTTCCCCTGTCCCAGGCTCTGCACACAGGTGGTGGCCGCACATTCGGGAATTTTTAAACGAGGTTCCCAGGCATTACTGCTCCTTTCGTAACTACTGCAGGATATTCCCAGCCATGTTGGTGATCCCTCTGGTAATTTATAGATGGGTATGCTACTGACAGAAAAGGAAGTCAGCGGCTGATTGAAAAGGCCAGGGTTTGTAACCCAGTCTCTGAAAGCCTTTTGTAGCCTTCTAACATGAAGGGGCTTGCTAGCCATGCTCACGAGTGCCATGATTTCCAAAAATTCCTCTTCTCCAGCTTCACAGAGTTGCTGGACATCATCACTACCTTGTTGGATAAAGGCATCAAAATAAGAAAGTAGACTGAATTTTTGTAATATTCTATACAGCTGCAACTCCCCCAGGGTCCTGGGCAAGGCCGCAGCCACTACTATGGATGGGTTTAATCTCTGCATCCAAGGCTCGTATGTCCCACATGTGTTTGCAAATTCCTCACTCGGCCTTAGAGGTACAAAGAATCTCTCGCTTCCCTGCACCCCGGCGCCAAGTTTCTGTAAGCCACTTCCAAGCAAAACTCTCCTTTAGGCCAGCGGCGGCAGCGGTCTTGGTGCGCTCTCCCCAAGGACTGCTCAGCCCCAACTCAGAAGTGACAGCCCCTGGCGGCTTCGGGAGCAGGGACGCCCCTGCTCCCATCGAGGGGGGAAGGGCAGGTGGTGGGCGCACTCTCCCTGCTCCCC
>NW_012148730.1:8103790-8104330 GCF_000956105.1 Propithecus coquereli
TCTTGATGGAAAAAACTTTTTATTTTCCTCAACTCTATCTTTCCACTCAAAACTACTTAATTCTTAATCTTTAAGTATATAATGTAAAAGAATAAATGAAATGAGGTTTATCTTCAAATTTGAGTCATCAAAATCCAAAATTTATTTTCATAATTTCTAATTATTTTGATAGGACCAAATGGAATAATATGAATAAAATTATGCAGAAGGTTTTCTATGTGAATACTGTTTTGCTTTATTTGGAGAATTTGGATAAACTTATTTGGATAAACTATGAGGAATTTGATTATGGCTAATAAAAATGACTAAAAATATTTATTCATAGGTATAGATTTGAATGAATGCGGATAGACTTGTTCTGTCTGTTTCTTTCTGCTTTCCATTTTGGGGAAGATAAGTTAAAGCAAGATTTGAACTCATGGAAAGGAGCTTCGCTATGGTCCTCAAGCACCAAAATCTACATTTCAATTGTTGGGTCTTTAAATGCTTCTTCCTATTCATTGTAATGACCTTACACAAGTTCTTAAAACTTTGAAACCT
>NW_012148730.1:8104380-8105461 GCF_000956105.1 Propithecus coquereli
CAAATGAAACATATCCTATGCCTGGAATAAAAAGAAGCATTACTATATATCTTATAGGTATAAAAATATAAGGAAATATTAAGAGAAAGTTTTAATCTGGATATGAAAATAATATTTTTAAAAGCTCATTATAATTGTCACAAAAAGAAGTAGGAAATCTGATTATTGTTCTATCAATTAACTTGAATGCATAATTTTGTATCTTCTCACAAGGAAAAGTCTAATCTCAGATGAATTTCACTTGTGGATTCTTCAAAACACGCAAGAAGAAAACACCTTATTTACACAAATTTATCTAGTTAACTGGGAAGAATGCACTCTTTCTACCTCATTTTGTGAGATGAACAGAACAGGGATTTAAAAGCATTCATACATGCCAACAACAGTCAAACTAAGAACCAAATCAAAGACTCAATTCCCTTCATGATAACAAAAAAGAAAATAAAATACCTAGGAATATATTTAACTAAGGAGATAAAGACCTCTACAGGGAGAACTATGAAACATTGAGGAAGGAAATAGCAGAGGATGTAAACAAGTGGAAAACCATACCGTGCTCATGGATTGGCAGAATCAATATTGTTAAAATGTCTATACTACCCCAAGTGACCTTCAGATTCAATGCAATCCCTATTAAAATACCAATATCAGTTTTTGCACGTCTAGAAAAAAATAATTCTATGCTTTGTATGGAACCAGAGAAGACCCCATACAGCAAAAGCGACCTTAAGCAAAAAGAACAAATTTGGAGGCATCAATTTACCAGACTTCAAGCTATACTACAAGGCAATAGTAACTAAAACAGCATGATACTGGAACAAGAATAGAGACATAGACCAATGGAACAGAACTGAGAACCCTAATATAAAACCATCCTTATATAGCCATCTAATCTTTGACAAAGCAGACAAAAACATACACTGGGGAAAAGAATCCTTATTTAATAAATGGTGCTGGGACAATGGGATAGCCACATATAGAAGACTAAAACAGGATCCGCACCTCTCACTTCTCACAAAAATCAACTCCAGGTGGATAACACACTTAAACCTAAAGCATGAAACTATAAGAACTCTAGAAG
>NW_012148730.1:8106866-8109498 GCF_000956105.1 Propithecus coquereli
ATATTACTTATGTATCTATTTTATATTTGCAAATTTGTGGCTTACATTTTTTATTATTTTCACATTTGTACTTTGGTATTGGAAATTATTCAATGTAGAAAAGTGTGGTAATAAGCACTATGCATTATTTATTCTAAGATGAAGCTTAGATAAATTTTCAGTGTGCATGGAGACTTATTTTTATTTTACCCAGATAAGTTCAGGATCATAAGTGGAATTAACAAATTATTGCACTAATATCAATCTTATCAATGAGTTTGTAAGATTTATTTATCCAAAAATCAGTGAATAATTAATTATTCATGCAAGAAAGATGATTATTCATTTACATACATTAATCTAAATTATAAGTTTAATTGAATGAATCTTGTACACTGAATTTTAATAAACAAAAAATTAGTTTGGTAATAGAGTGATGATAAGTTCATTTTATTCAAATGTGAATATAATTGTTATCTCAGAGGTTTCAAAGTCCACCCTCAGATTTGACGACTTTCTAGAAAGACGAAAGAATGCAGAAAGATTACCATACTCTCAGTTATAACATATCACAGTCAAAGAATACAGATTAAAACTAGCAAAGGAAAAAGGTGTATAGGGCAGAATTCAAAAGAAACCAGATGTAAGCTTCCAGTTGTCCTCTCCCAGTAGAGTCAAACAGGGAGCATTTTATTCCCTAAGCAATGACGTATGATGACTCATGCCAAGTGTTGCCAAAGAGAGAAGCCCATTGAGGACTTGTCCCTTGAGGACAAGATTTTTATTGGTGGTCAGTCTTCAAGGCACGGAGTACCCACATAACCAATCTAAACTACTTGGCTCCAGCCCCTGCAGAGGTCTAACTGATACAGAGTGACCCAAAAACCCAGGTACACAAAAAACAGGTGTTTATTAAAATTACATTATTAGTATAAACTATCTAATGTGTACCAGGTTCTCAGGTATACAAAGACGTTCTTACCAGGTGAGATAATTCCAAAGACTCTGAAGTTATCTCCCCGGAGCAGGGAAAGGGCTAGTCCTTTCTTTGAAATGGGCGGGGTTTGAGCACATGAAGCTTGCTGGGTGAAAACTGTACTATACGATTAAAATTTGTAGGACTAGAGAAATCACAAGGCAATCAAATCACTTGAGAAATAATTTTGAACTTTTATCATGTGCTATGCACTATTGTAGGTATTGGGAATACAGCATTATTGTAGGTATTGGGGATACAGCCTGGAACAAAAGAGCCCTGATGTCCTAATTTCATAAATCTTATATTTTTCAGGGAAAGAGAGTAAATATACAAAATAAAAAACTAAGGCAACATTATGTTAGATGTAATTAGTGCTCTGTGAAATAATAAATTTGAAACAGACATAGGTAATGTGGGCTGGTAGGGCACTCCACTGGGTCTGGAATGCAGGGTCCTTCTCTCTCCCATCCTCTCCGTGAAGCTTCTACCTCTCAGCCTGGGCTGATGGCTCAAGCTCTAACCATCATGTCCTGCAGAATGAAGAAAGGTGGGGAAGTATTAATGCATATCTTTAAGGACGTTTCCAAAGTTGCAAATACTCCTTGTTTTAAAAAAAATTCTGTTGGTTATCACATAGTTAAATGACCACACTTTGCTGCAGATGAGGTAGGGAAATGTGGGCTTTAGAGGCACATCTGCAGGCATGTGCCCAACTATTATTATTGTCGTTGTCGTTGTCATTGTCATTGTTGTTATTATTTTATCAAAGCAAGAAAAAAAAAGCACCTATTGGAGAACAAGACGACTTTGCCATAATACTCATGCAAAAAGGTTTCCAAAAAGCCCATCACACCAGTCCACTAATTTGTCTAAATCTGGGTTTAAATTTAATTTAGGATCTCACTAAATCTACTCATTACATTTTGCTTCCTTGCACAATACTACGTGCCTTGGGCCGAATCAATTTCTTCCAGGGCCATCAAGGGCTATTTTATTTGGCCCTTTCTATGGCAAATAATATCACTCCTCCAATTCCCACTCCAGCTAAGATCATCTTCATTTACAGAATTGTCCAGTGCCCATCTTCCTTTGTATAGCACTGGATTTTCTAGAAGTGAGTCACTCATTCTCTCTATGCTAGGCTGGAAGAGAAAATATGACGTGACCTTTGCACCAGTTGTACCAGATAGTGTGCTTTGATGGCAAGTACTTGTTCCCCTAAATTGTGCCCAGAGAAAAGCATAGCCTATGTTTATTTCTGATAAATCTCTCTGCTAGAGTTAAGTTAGTGGAGCTCATGCAGATTGGTTATGGTTGACTTCAGGAAACAGGAAGTGTGTGCAATGAGTCCTATTTTAATTAGGCTTTTCTGGAGAGGCCTTAGTGAGATGGCAGTATGTTAATAAATGTGTACAGGCAGTAAGGCAGCAAGCCTTATGGAAAACTGAGTGAAGAGTGTCCCCAGTAGGCAGAATCAGCATATATGAATGACCAGTTGGAGGTTCTGTGTTATGTTGGAAGAACTAGAAAGCCGTGTAGCTGGAGCCCAGTAAGAAAGAAAGAGAAAGAGAAATAATCAGACTGGTTGTGTAAATGATGGCATAATTTTTCCTAATCATTATTTTCAACAGTAATTGTACATATTGATATTTATTATGAAATTATTATAGTTGT
>NW_012148730.1:8111963-8114565 GCF_000956105.1 Propithecus coquereli
ATCCCAATTATTTTTTAATAGCCATAAGATCTGTAATTATGTCCCTGCTTTTATATGTAATATTAGCAATTCTGCCAAGAACCAGTGAACTTGGAAGAGGACAGAAAATCTCAATGACATTACAACCCCAGGTGATATTTTGATTTCAGACTTTTCTTGATTAAGTCTGGTATGATTTCATCAGTTTTATTAGTCTTTTCAAATAACTTGCTTTTGATTTTACGTATATTTCTCCTATTTGTTCTCTTCCTGTTTTATTGATTTCAGTTTGCTTCTTCAAGGCTAGCAAGAGAGTGTCTTTGATGCTACAAATCTCTAAATGCTTCTGTCTCTAACCTCTAGAAACTCTTTTTTATTTAAATTTTTGTAAGAACACAACATGAGATTTACCCTTTTGATAAATTTTTAAGTGTGCATTACACTATTTTGAACTATAGGCACAATGATATCAAATCTCTAGAAATTATTCATCTCACATTACTGAAATCATATGCCCAGTGCAGAGCAACTCCCCATTTTCCCTTTCCCTAGCCTAACCCCTGGCAACCAACATTGTACTCACTTTCTCTGTTTCTATGAATTTGACTATTTCAGATACCTCATATGAGTCAAATAATATAATATTTGTCATTCTGTGACTGGCTTATTTCACTTAGCTTAATGTACTCCAGGTTCATCCATCTTGTCACGTATGTCAGGATTTACTTCTTTTTTAAAGCTAAATAGTATTCCATTGCATGTATACACTACATTTTCTTTATCCATTCATCCATCAATGAACATTTAGATTGTTTCTGTATCTTGTCTATTGTGAATAATGCTGCACTAACATAAGAATGCAGATATCTCTCCAAGATCCTGATTTCAATTATTTTAGATACGTACTTAGAAGCGGGGTTGCTGGATCATATGGTAGTTCTATTTTTGATTTTTTGAGGAAACTCTATACTGTTTTCCATAGTGATGCACTATTTACATTCCTGCCAAGAGTGAATAATGGTTCAAATTTCTTCAGATCATCATCGCTTGTTATCTTCCATCTTTTTGCTAATAGCCATCTTAACAGGTGTAGCCTAGTATCTAATTGTGGTTTTGATATGCGTTTACCTAACAATTAGTTGTGTTGAACATATTTTATACACCTGTTGGACACTTGTATGTCTTCTTTGGAAAAATTGCTGTCATTTGCATAGTTTTTGGTTGCGTTATTTATTTTTTTTGTTTTGAGTCTTTAGGGGGGAGGGTATCCATCACCTCAAGCATTCATCATTTTTTTTTGTGTGTGTTAGGAACATTCCAATTCTACGTTTTTAGTTATAAGAGCTCTTTATATGTTTTGGTTATTAACCTCTTATCAGAGAAATGATTTGCAAATATTTTCTCCAGTTTTCTAGATTGTCTTTTCGCTCTGTTGATTGTTTCCTTTGCTATGCAGAAACTTTTTAGTGTGATACAGTCTCACTTGTCTATTTTTATATTTTTTGCTTGAGTTTCTGGTACCATATTCAAGGAATCATTACCAAGAGCAAAGTCATGAAGTTTTTCCCCTGTTTTTTTATGAGAATTTTGTATTTTCAAATTTTAAGTGTATGTTTTTAATCCGTTTTTAGTTGATTGTTGTGTATGTTCTTAGGCAAGGGTCCACACACACAGAGAAAACATTTTTTGATAAAAAATAAAAACACTGTTAAATCAACTTTAATTCATTAATTTTGGCAAAGTTATTGACTATTATAGTCATTCTGTGTGCTTCAAAATCCTAATATATTTTTTTAGTCATAAATAATAGTACCAAGGATTTTAATAGTCACAAGATGTATGAAACTTATATTTCATTTAGAATATAATCTTTTGTGATTCTAATCACATGAAGTTGTGGGTTCACTTGCACCAGTGCTGTCCAAAATTAAAATAATTGGCCACATGTGGCCTTTTAGCTTTAAATGAATCCAAATTAAATAATATAAAAAGTTCAGTTCCTCAGTTGTACTTAGGATATTTAAAATACTAAGTAGGCATACATGGCTACTGGCTACTGCATTGGACAATATAGATATAAAACATTTCCATCATTGCAGAAAGTTCTATTGCATGGCTCTGACTTAGAGAAATGGGTTTCAAACTTTAACTTGCTCTAGAATCACTTGAAGTGCTTGTTAAAACAGTATGTTAGGCCGCTTTCTCAGTAGGAGTAAGGCAATCTCTGAGAATTTGAATTTCTATGAAGTTCCCAGGTGAGTTTGACGTTGCTTTCCAGGGAACCACAACTGAGGAGCCATTGATCTAGAATTATTGATTTGTTTGCACAAATTTATGAAAAAATACCAAGTAACAGTATTCTAAGGGATATAAGAATTACATGTGTTTTATAATAAAAATCTTGATGGCAGAGAGAATCATTTTTCTCAGTTAATAGTATTTTGCTGCTATCTGCAGGTAGAAATGGATATAAACTACTATAATGATTTCAATCTTTTAGACAAATTTGATATTATGGTTAGGATAATGTGTTCAATAAATAAAAATCAGTATATAAAAGGTTCTTGATATTGCTTATCAAGAACTCCCCTGGATGAGAGAGAATGGTGGTTTAATAACAAAC
>NW_012148730.1:8115160-8118004 GCF_000956105.1 Propithecus coquereli
ATATATTCCTAGTTTTTTGTTTGTTTTTTTTTTTTGCAGCTATTGTAAATGGAATTGAGTTCCTGATTTGGTTTTCACCTTGGTCATTTTATTGGTGTATAAAGTTGCTATTTATTTTTGTACATTAATTTTATAATCTGAAACTTTGCTGAATTCATTAATCAAATCTAATGGTCTTTTGCAGGAGTCCTTAGGATTTTCTAGGTATAAGATCATATCATCAGCAAGCAGAGATAATTTGACTTCCTCTTTTTCACTTTGGATGCCTGTTAGTTTTTTCTCTTTCCTGATTGCTCTTACCAGGACTTCCAGTAATATGTTTAATAGGAGTGGTGAAAGTATATTTCTTTGTTTTGTTCCAGTTCTCAAGGCAACTGCTTTTAACTTTTCCCCGTTCAGTATGATGTTGGCTGTGGTTTTGTCATGTATGGCTTTTATTAAATGTCATTTTGAAGAATGTTCTTTCTATGTCAAGCTTTTTGAGGGTTTTTATTATAAAGGGATGCTGGATTTTATTGAATGTTTTTTCCACATCTATTGAGATGGTCATAGAGCTTTGTTTTTAATTCCGTTTATATAGTGAATCACATTTATTGATTGGCATAGTTGAATGAACCTTGCATCCCGGGGTGAAGGCCACTTGATCATGGTGAATTATCTTTTGGAAGAGTTATTGGATTGGTTTGCTAGTATTTTTCTGAGGATTTTTTGCTTCTATGTTTATGAGAGATATTGGCCTATAGTTTTCCTTTTGTATTGCATCTTTTCCTGGTTTGGGGATCAAAGTGCTACTGGTTTTGTAGAATGAGTTAGGGAGGATTTCCTCTTTTCAATCTTTTAGAAAAAGTTCAGTAAAATTGGCACCAGTTCTTTTTTGTAAGTATGATAGAATTTGTCTGTGAATCTCTCTGGTCCTGAGATTTTTGGTTTTTTTGTTCTTTTTTTCATGAGTGGGGGAAATTTTTTATCACTTATTTGATCTTACTACTCCTTATTGGTGAATTCAAGCGTTTCTATTCCTTCTTGGTTATGGATTGGAAGAATCAATATTAAAATGACCAAGCTGCCCAAAGAAATCTACAGATCGAATGAAATTCCTATCCAAATAACAACATCATTTTTCACAGAATTAGAAAAAAAAAATTCCAAAGTTCATATGGAACCCAGAAAAAGCCTGTGTAGCCAAAGCAATCCTGAGGAAAAAGAACAAAACCAGAGGCATCACATTGCCTGAGTTCAAATTATATTAATACTACAAGGCTATAGTAACCAAAACAGCATGGTACTGCCATGAAAGTGACTCATAAATCAGTGGAACAGTATAGAGAACCCAGAAATAAAACCATGTACCTTCAACCACCGAATCATTGACAAAGCAAACAAAAAAATACACCAGGGACACACTCTTATTGAAGAGACACACTCTTCAATAAATGGTGCTAGGAAAGTTGCATAGCCATATGCAGAAGAAGGAAACTGGATCAATATCTTTCACCATATACAAAAACTAACTCAAGATGGATTAAGGACTTAAATGTAAGACCTCAAAATGTAAAAATTCTAGAAGAAAACACAAGAAAAACTCTTCTGAATATTGACGCAGGCAAAGCATTTATGGTTAAGACCCCAAAAACGAATGCAACAAAAACAAAATAGGCACGTAGGACTTAAACTGAAAAATTTCTGCATAGCAAAAGAAATAATCAAAAGGGTAAATAGACAACCTACAGAATGGGGGAAAATATCCACAAACTATATATCCAACAATGGACTAATAACCAAAATCTAAAAGGAACCCAAACAATTCCGAAGGAAAAAAAAAAAAAAAAAACACAGACAACCCCATTATAAAGTGGACAAATGACATGAACAGGCATTTTTCAAAAGAAGACACATAAATGACCAAAAACCACGAAAAAATGCTCAACATCACTAACCATTAAAAAATATATATATTTAAGCCACAATGAAATACCATCTTATTCTAATTAAATGTCCCTTGTAGATGTTGGCAGGGATGCATTGAAATGGGAATGCTTATACACTGTTGGTGGGAATATAAATTAGTACGACCTCTATGGAAATCAGTGTGATGATTTCTCAAAAAACTAAATGTAGAACTACCATTTGATCCTGCAATACCACTACTGGGTATCTACTCAAAGGAAACTGAATCATTATATAAAAAAGATACCTGTACTAGTATATTTATCAGAGCACAATTCACAATTGTAAAGATAGGGAGTCAACCTAAGTGCTTATCAACTGATGATTGGATAAAGAAAATGTGTGTGTACACACACACACACACACACACATACATACACACACACGTATACACATGAACCATGGAGCACTACTCAGCCATAAGAAAGAATGAAATCATGTCTTTTGCAGCAACACGGATGGAACTGGAGATTATTATCCTGAATGGGTATCTCAGGAACAGAAAAATAAAGGCCACAATTTCTCATTTAAAAGTAGGAGCCAAGCTATGGCTATGCGAGGATGCTCAGAGTGGTATAAGAGACACTGGAGACTCAAAATGAGAGAGGGTGGGAGGGGGTGAGGGATGAAAAATTACCTATTGGCACAATGTACACTATCCAGGTGATGGGTACATTAAAAGCCCAGATTTCACCACTATGTAATATATACAAATAACAGAATTCAATTGTACTCTCTAAATGTATTGAAATAAAAAAGTCCAAATAACAAAAAGGACCAGTTAATTAATAACACATATATTATTCAATTGCACAGACATTACTCTTCTACAGTGTATTTATAAGAGTTATCTAAATTTTGACATACATGTTCCTTATGCTCTAAATGAGACACATA
>NW_012148730.1:8130404-8131481 GCF_000956105.1 Propithecus coquereli
AGATGAAAAGAAAAATCAGTATAGACATATTATTTGTGGTTACAGGCACCTACCAGAATATCTGAGAGAAGAAAGAACTGAAAAGTTAAAATCAGTTCTTTCTGGGAGAGGTAATTCAGGCGCAGAAATGTGGGCATGGAAAATTGTTGATTAATTATATTTCCCCTTATTTGCTACATATTACTGTATTTGTTTTGTAAAAGTAAAATGTATCCCTAGAAAATCAAGACAAGATGTCGAAGGTTGATCAGTGAACTATCTTTATCAGAATCATTTGGAGTAGTTTTGTTTTTGTTACTGTTGTTGTTACAATTAAAATAGCTTTTCTGGGCTTCCCTGGACAGCTGCTGAATGACCCTTTGGGTTGGGCCTCTCAAGTATGTATGTTTGACAAGCTTCTCAAGTAACTTGCAAGATAGCAAAGTTTGCAAATCTTTGCAAAGTCTTAGGCTGGAAAGGAGTCAGTACAGGGGTAGGAGAGTAGGAATATTAGGCTTCAATAAATACAAGGCAACATAATGAAGTAAACAGGCAACATTGTTAAATAAAACAAGAAAGTACATAGAAGATTTACGGATATGGTCCCTTTAAAACTTAGCTAATATAAGCTTTTAGTGGGAGATGCCCTCTTACGAAATGACTTTATTTTTTTTTTTTTTTCCTGAGCCACAATAAGCTTAATTCAACAATTAGTTATCTCATTTCATTTTCTTAGATCCCTTTCCCAAAAGTAGTTCTAAGATTTAAGTTGCCTGGAGCAAAACTCTAAAGAGTATAGTTGCAGCTGGTTTTCCTGATGACTGTAATTTAGGTAAATAGTCACTGCTTCTGGAAATATAATTGGGTTTCTTTGTTTTCTTTGATAAGGTCTTTGTTGAACTAATTTGTAGTTGCTATGGCTTTTCTAGAATTTATAAATTAAAAGTTGTACATATATATGATTTCCTGCATATATTATATACTTGGTGTCTTAGTCAGTTTGGTCTGCTTATAACAAAATATTGTATACTTTAAAATAACTAAAAGAGTAGAATTGGAGTGTTCCTAACACAAAGAAATATTAAATGCCTAAGGTGA
>NW_012148730.1:8131531-8134294 GCF_000956105.1 Propithecus coquereli
TTGCACTCAGTGACATCACCCTGGTAGCTTGAAATTGGCCATGGTGGGCTTATTTAATTTATATAAATATGAAATGGCAAATAGTGCCAATTAGGACTTTACATATGGTTTGTTGAATCCTCAGACTTAAGAGTGTGAGTGAGAAAATGTTGATTATTCATATTAAATGTTAAAGTGCTTTATGTCTGCACCTGACATATTAGAAATAACATAAAAATTACAAAATATTATTCCAGTATTCTAATACTGCTCTGATTCGGCAAAGAAGTAACTTTAATCATTGACAAGTGAGCGAATTTCCAACCTGCATCTCCATTATTCCATTTTTGTTTTACTCACTAACATAAATGAAAATATCAACCAACGCTCACACTGTAACTACACTGGAAGAGTCAGTTGTTAAGTCTTCATTAGCACATCACCCAATAGGAGGTAATTAATGATAGCAAGTTTCAATTTTTTTTTTCCCCGAGATTCTTGACTTTACAGGTGATATGAAAGATGTATGGTCAATGTGTGGTCAGTATAGTTTCATTGTTTGTTTGTTGCAGTGGAAGAGACTTCAGAGGTTTAAATATTCATTGGAGAGGTGTGTGTGGGAGAGAGAGACAGGGAGAGGAGCCGAATATAAAGAGAATCTGCTTGAAAAGGAGAGATACCAAACCCATGATATAATTAGATGGTTTCCCCATGAGAGATGAAGGCAACTCTTCCATCTTGAGATGCGGAAAGAATGAAATAATAGGTGCAGGTGTAGGTAATTTGTAATTGGGATGGCAATATATCGAGGGAATTTACACCTGTGTTTTTACATTTTTCTACAAAACAAATTTGTTGCCCAAAGTGAAAGGGAATTGAAAAGCTTAAAGGACTTTAGATGTAATGGAAGAGTTTTGAGTTATCTACAGTAACAGGAGAGAAACTGAAATTGGTGGGAGGGCAGAGGGGGAATTGAATAGCACTATTTAAGGCCTTGTGGGACCCTATCAAAGAGTTTGCATGATTATTCAATAATTAATCTGCACTCTTCAGCCCACTCAAAGCAGAAGTAGTCAGAAGGTTAGGTTGACCTAAGGATTGCTTTTTAAATTGAGATACATGAAGGGACGTCTCACTGAGAACACTAAGGAGGTGGTATCTCAAGAGCAGTCTATCTAGACTAAGGAGAAATAAACCAATGACTTGGAGAAAGTGGAGGGCCCTGCCACACAGCACAGAAGAATATCTAAGAGTAATTGTTATGTGAATGACAGAGTGAATAATAAACATAAAATAGTTTATTAACTATATTCTAGTGTTATCTTTCTAACCCTTATATTTTAGTTTTCCCTTTTAATGTCCCTAGCTTTTCAAATTCTCTCTGTGCTAAAAGAAATAAAGGCATCGTAAGTTTACTCTTTATATTGACAAATTGTAGAACTAAATCTTTAGAATTATATTTCAGTTCAAAACATAATAATATTGCAAGACACTTCTATCCTTGAACACTTTTTACAAGTTAGGCTAGTTATCAGTGATAGAAGGAAATGATGAAATCACATTTTCCAGGTATTGGAGTTTGGGGTAATCATTTATCTAAGCTTGCATTTTAGGATAAGAACATTGAGTTTACATATTGATGTTGAGTCTATCTTCTGTTTACTTTTCCCAGGAAATGTTCAAGTTATTAAGTGCTTTTTTCCCATATCAGATACTTGATAAATTGACAATGGCTATGCAATAAGGAAGCTAATCAAAATCAGAAATATATTTATTGTATTCTAAAGTATGTACACTTGGATTAAAATTCAATACTCAAAAGAACGTATACAAAAATGCTTATACTTTTATCAATACATCGTCGAGTTAGTGTCTATATCTAATTACCATGTTTAAAATAACTTTAAAAGCTTCAAAATATACAGCATGAAATGTTTAATATCGGTTATACGTCTGTTTAAGGGATGTGTATAGCAGTTTATGAAACTATTATGAGAGTTCATAACATCCAGAAGATGGTGCTGTTTACATTTCTACTACATTTTGGAACTGTAGAGAAACAATTTATTTCTAATTCAGCCATTGATGGGTTGTAAATTATTGAGCATACCTTCGCAATAGGAACAGTTAATGTAGCTTTGCTCTTGAGGATTTCACATTTACAAATAATTTGCATAACATTTCCACAAGAGATATTAGAAAATGTACTACTTCACAAGCAATCTCACGTTAATGGAACCTGATCAGTTGCAGCAATCCCAGTTATCTTATGCCAGGAGTACACTCAAATGTGAAAATTCATATTAGATAAAAGACCTATTTAATTTTCTGGTTACTTATATGGCTATTAAAATGCAACATGCAGACCATTAAAGTGGTGATGATCCTTATTTAATGGAATGTGAATTTATTCTTCCAAATAGTGAAGAGCTTTATAGTGACATATTAATTATGCACTATCCAGGCACAAAAGATTTAGCAAGTTAACATAGACAAACTAGATACATGATATCTATAACATATTGGTCATAATCCACTTCATCCGAAGTTTCGTAATGGATCATGCACACAGTCTTATAACTGTTCATAGTACTTTGGGAATGAGGTAGGAACATCCACTATGTGCATTTACCAAAACGGTCATTTGCAATGCTTGCTGCTTCTGTTCTGAAAGTCATGCCCTAAAAAGCAAATAAAATGATGGAAACTTGAGCATAGCTTTTCAAATCCCTTTAGCAGAAAATCAACATAGAAAAAAATAGATGAAAGCAATCTAAAACTGCA
>NW_012148730.1:8136044-8136820 GCF_000956105.1 Propithecus coquereli
GCATTAGATTTCAACATATGAATTTTTGGGGGGACAAAGTATTCAGGCCATAACACTTAGCATCTAATTCCTATCTGTAAAATATTTCACTCATTATTTCACATTTTCTCTATTTTTTCTGTGACATGATCACATTAAATGTTTATTTTTCCCTTTGTTTATAAGTCCTGAGATACTTAACAATTTAAAATGAAACGTTTGAAAAATGTAATGACAGTGATAAACAAACTAGGTCTCTTGTTACTATCAGTGATTTGCGGGTGTGTGTATGTGTACATAAATGGGTAGCATCTTCTATACCATAGTCCCATAAAGCGTCTTTTGAACAGTATTGTCCTGCTTTTGTATTTTTGTTTATGCTTCTAAGTAAGACTCTGTTTGAAAAGATGGTTTCAAGGCTATAAGAAATGGAAAACCCTTGCTCTAAGACATTAGTACAAATAGAACATCACAAATGCATTCAAGTGTTTCTTATTCTGCATTGTAAAAAAAATTATTTCTGAACACTGGCCTGCTTTTCTTTTTTATTGTATGCCTTATCTTTTCTTTTCAATTATTCATAGTCTCTTAAGGACCACTTTCAGTATAAAATAGTATCTATGGGAGGTAAAAACAGCAAGAAATGTATTTCTGAATGGATTACAGAGAAGGATCTATTTATAAATTTAAATGTATGTGGTCAACATAGAAGAAGATATATGCACCTACTCAATAACTCTTTTATCCAGAAGTGTTCTGGTTATGGCCTGTTTTAACCCTCTGATTTTCTTTCTGGG
>NW_012148730.1:8137291-8143849 GCF_000956105.1 Propithecus coquereli
TTGTGGGTACTTAATAGGTATATATATTTATGGGGTACATGTGACATTTTGACACAGAAATACACTGTGTAAAGACCAGTCAAGGTAATTGTGGTATGTATCACCTCAAGCACTTGTCATTTGTTTGTGTTAGAAACATTCCAATTCCACTCTTTTAGCCATTTCAAAATATACAATAAATTTATGGTTGGATTAAATCTCTCTTCCAAAAGGGAAATTTGAATTCTTTTAAGAAAAGGTACTGAGAAGAAACAACAGAGAACATCATCCACACAGTTCCTTTACTGTAAGTTTGTTTACATAAAATACAGTCTATAAACGAGTACCTAGATAATATGAAAATATCCGACATTTTGCTTGTTTGCTTGCTTATATCTATGAAGCAGTTCTAAATAATATAAAATGGATCTGGCTAGAACTAAAAATAATCCTAAACTTTCTGTAGTTTAAACACTTTATTTGAATGGAAGAATCATGTGAATCTCAATGAGATTCATGTGCCATCTCCATGATGTAAGTGAGGTGACTAAAGACAGTTGCATCACTTCTGAGGATGGTCTTTGTCCTAATTAATCAACAGAACAGTTTAGAGGACCATAAAAATATAAGGAAATCAAGAACTGTTAATCTGTTTAGTAGCATGTGGTTATGTGCCTGTGTATTACAGACTTCAGGAGAGGTAGTCAAGAAAACTAAAGATAAATTATAGGTCACTGAGGTGTTTCTGAAGCATATGATGTAATGATGGTTGGGTCAGGGCTGACACTTTCCCTGAAATATTTCCTTTTATTCTCAGCAGGAAAAGCCTTCAAATGGAAATAAAAGGGTTTTGTGGCTTTCTTCAGACATCTCGATTCATCTCTTGATATACGCAGCACCTAAGAGAGGTATAAGAAAAAACAGGAAACTTTTCCAAGATCTTAAAGAAATAAAAATTAAAAGAAGAATGTTTGTAAACAAGACAAATTTGTCTTATAAATATTGATTTTTCAGGTATATAGTATAGCCATCAAGAACACTGGAATTCCAGTCCCAGCTAGAATTCAGTCCAGGTATGTAAGTTCCTAGCTATGTAATCACACACAAACTGTTTAATCTATGTCTCCTCATTTATAAAATAGCCTCCTTCAACAAGTTGTTGTAGAAATTCAATAGGTTATAAATTTGAAGAATTTGAATAATGATTGGCTCTTAGAAAGTATTCAATAAAGCTTACCTATTATTATGATTCAACAAAGAAGGGAGGTATAATTAGGCTGCAGTAGAAATTAAGCTGGAAATTTTCACAAAAGGAAAATATTTCCATGTGGTTTTTTTTGTTTCATTTTGTTTTCTTCTTTTACTGGAGTAATGGCTTCCCCTTTCTCCAGATTTTTTATGTTTATCTGTACCTGCTTCATTTTTCTCTCTGTAGATTTGCTTTCTGTTCTACTCTCAGTTCCTTGAATCTCAGAACATCATTGTTCCTTAATCTATTGTAGGCTAAATTCCTGTAGGCAAGGTTCTCACATATTGGGGTGCCTAGTATACTATGGAGAGTTGTTACAATGCAAAATTTTGCCCTACACTTCAAAAGATTTTCATTAAATGCATCCAAGTTGGAGTACAGGAACATGCAATCCTATCAAGCCTTCCAAGTGATTTTGATGTCCATGAACTACGGACCATGGGTTGAGAAACACCAGATATAAAGATCTCTAACTTTTAGTTCAAATAATTTAAAAAGAAAATCTACTTGGTTGATCCAAGCCTATGGACCAATTCTCTTTTATCAGTTTACCAAATGATTTTTAAAAGTTATGATCAAATTAGAGGTGGGCTATTGAACTAGGACATTAGGTTTGAAATAATCTAGAATGGCTACTGGATTCCATCATTTGTCCTGCCTTGTGCTCTAAGTTCTAACAATATATTATCCATGATAAACTAATAAAACATCAAATGCAATGGCTTTCCTTTAAGAAATAGATAAATAAAAATAAAAGCTATATTTACTTGCTGGATCCAAATATAGTGTTTTTTCTACAAAAATCCCTGCTTTATATCTATGTCCTGCTGTTCTGCTATGATCTTGTCAAGGTAGAGTCTCAGTAACGTTCACGCCATTGGGAACTTAAACAAGAAAATAAACATAGGAAAGATCCATATCATTAAAGTAAAATTCCCACTCAGACAAAAAGATAAAAGGTAAGACATGGGGATTTCTTGCTGGCATGTTTTCTTGTCTTCTGCTTTTCTTGTGCCACATGGTGAAAAAACAGTGTATTTCCAAGCATAAGGAAAGCTCCCCATTTCTTCTTCCCTCAGTGGCCATCATCAATGTACCTGATATCTTAACATGCAAATAGAAATTCCCCTTAACCTCATCTATGTTCTGTGTTTTTATTTCCAACCTCAGAATCTTACCTTTTCTCTCATGAACACAGTTAAAACATCCATCAGTTAAGAAGCTGTTGCTGCCCACAAGATTGCTATTTAGCTTTTGGGCCCTGGGTAAGACCATTGCAATGCATTATATCTATTCTGGGAAATACTTGAATGATCTATATAGGCCATCTGTCGGGGCTTTCTTCTTCTACAGAGACAGGATTGATAAACTGTCACCAGTGGTTCTAAGCTTAGAACCGAGAGGCTCTGACCACACCATCATCAGGGAGAATGGATGCATGTGGAAACAAGAAAAGAAAAGGCACATTTTTGTCAGAAACAGATATGGCTTCTCTGTTTTAATATTTTCACAGTAAAAAAAAAAATCCTAAAAAAAATATCTCCCTCTCTGTGTAGAATATGGCAATAAAATGTACAACTTGATATTGGCATTGTCAGTAATTGTCGCTTCCAAAACAGATATATAATAAGAAATCAATATATCTTCTTTTCTGAAAAATTCCCTGTTTTTCCTAAAGAATCTGGTTGTAAGGAAAAAATATTTTTCCATATTCTCTATTTGCCCTAACACTGCTGAGAAAAAGGAATAAAGAAAGAGAGGAAGAAATGGAAAGAGGGAAGAAATGAGAGAGATGACAGAGGGAAGGAAGGAAGGAAGGAAAAAAGGAAGGAAGAAAGGGAAGGACGGAGTGGAAAGAGGAGAAAAGACGAAAATGTCTTAAAACCACCCTCACAGTGCACAAAAAACAATGAGGGTAAAACATAAAAGATGTTTAAAATTATTTGAAATAAAGACTTTTAGTAGAAAAGGTTTGTTACTAGTCTGTCTTGGTGTCCTAAAATTCACCTCATTATCCTTTTTATAATAAACATTAAGCCTACTTCAAAAAACAGAGTCAGCTGTCTAGGAAATGTGCCGAAATCAACTGGCAAATAAGATAAGACAGAAAAAGAAAATGTCTATCCAGATCAACAACAATAAAAACCCAAATAAGCAATCTTTCTTTTTAGAAATAAAGCAGATAATACTAGTCACCACTGTTACAACCTCATTAACTTGTCAATAATCCCTAACTAATCTATAAACCACATATCATTTTTTTTAAAACCAAACTGGGCACTTGAAAAATAAAATGGAGTCAAATAACTCTTAGATTGTCCAATTACAAAATTAAAGTAGCAAATTTAGTTACTCTTCTCAGAAAGAGGAACCATTTTATCATACAGTGAGTCAGAGAAGTCCCAGAAGTCGCTGCTTTTAATGTCCATTTCCGAGTAATCTCATTCGAATAGAGTCTCCTTCTTTCCCTAGAATTTCAATAAATCAATTCTTATAACACATCCAGAGTAAGTTTTCATTGTTTTTGCTTTTGTTGCTTCTTATTATTTTATAATTTTTCTCTGCAAGGGTGGCAGCTCACCCCTGAGCCAATATGATGTATTGTCTCCCATACACACATACATACACATACACCACACACATACACACATACACACATCTTTGACCATCACTACTCCACTGAGCTATCACTTTCTTTCTCTGCTTCCCTTTAAAGTAAAAATGCCACAAAAGAGATATGTTTACTCAATGTATTTTCTTTCACTTCTACCATTGTCTGTTGAGCACCAACATTACTCTTAATTGCCACAAAATACTAAAACTCTATAAAGTTTATTAATGACTCCAACTCACCAGACTAAACGTCGATTCACAATATTTATCTCTCTCAACCTATATGAGCTTATTGGTGTTGACCACATTTACCTTAGGACACTTCTTTTTCCTGGATGTTGAAATAGCACACGCTTTTGGTTCTCATACAGTTTTGGGTGCTCCTTCTCAATCATCTAGATCTGCTCCATTTCACAATTTCTTGATTTTTGAGTGCACTAGGAATAACTCCATATAACTCTTGTCTCTGTCTCTACTGACTCCTAATTTATCTTCTTCAGTATCATGGCTTTAAATATGATTGTATTAATTTCCTGGGAGAGTTTTAACAATTTTTCACAAAATGGGTGATGCAACACATTAGAAATATATTCTCTCACAGTTCTGAAGCTCAAAAGTCTTAAATGCATGGATTGGGGAGGTCTGCAATCCATCTGCAGACTTTAGAGGAGAATCCATTTCTTGCTTCTTCCAGCTTCTGGCAACCGGCTCCATTCCTTGACTTGTGTCCTCCTGGCTGCATAACTCCACCCCCCCAGATCTTTGATCATGTCTCTCTTTCTTTGTCTGTTCTCCTTTGTGTGTTTTTATAAGGACACTTTGTGTGTTATTGGATACCACTTCAATAATTGTATTAGTCCATTCATGATGTTACAGCAAAATGCCATAACTGGGTAGGTTATCAATAACAGAAATTTAATTTTCCCAGTTCTGGAACCTGGGAAGTCCAAGATAAGGGTGCCAGCATAGTCAGGTTTTGGTGAGGGTCCTTTCCTGGATCTCAGATCACCAACTTCCCACTGTGTCTTCACATGGTAGAAGGGACAAACCGGCTCCCTCTAGCTTCTTTTGTAAAGGCACTAATCCCACTTGTGAGATCTCTGCTATATGTTCTAATCATTCCTCAAAGGCCCCACTTCTTAATACTCCCTTGGGGGTAATCACCTTGGGGGTCAAGTTTTAACATACGCATTTTGGGGAAACACGAATATTCAGGACACAGAAATAATCCATGATGATCACCTGTTTATCTCAAGATCCTTAACTTAATGACATTTGCAAAAATCCATTTTTCCAAATAAGGTAACATTCACAGGGAGTTGATGTGAGTATCTTTTGGGAGATCACTTTTTTTTTTTTTTGCCTACCACAGTGATTTATAGACCAATGAGTCTAACATGAAATTCTCCAGCATACATAACTCCCATGGCATTCAGATTCCATTTTCAGATACTTGGCTGACATTTCCCTTTGCGAAATTCATAGAAATCTCAAGAAAAAATAAAAACTACTACCCAGTTTTATCAATCAGGATTCAACCAGGGAATAAGAAATAAAAACATATATGTTAATAGATACACTGCAAGAAATTGGCTTACACAATTTTAGGGGCTGCCTATATAATTTCCAAATTATAGGGAAAGCTACAAGAACAGGTTGGAATTCCAGGGCATGAGCTGAAACTGCTATCCACAGGTAGAATTTCTTCAAAATCAGGGAAGTCTTGGCTCTGCTTTTTAAGGCCTTGCAGTTGACTGAATCAGACTTGCCCACCTTATCTCAGGTAGTCTTACTTGCTTAGAGTCAACTGACTATGGACTTACAACTACTTTTATCACAGCATCTAATTAGTGTTTAATTGAATAACTTGTGACTGTCACCTAGTTCTGTTAACTCATCAGAGGAACTATCTCATCACCCTTCAATCTCTTCATTAAGTCTGCCAAGTCTCAATGCTTTTGAACTCTATTGTTTATGTTTCTCAGGCCAAAAAACATGGTGCCATGTCTGACATTTGTCTTTCTCTCACGTCTTACATCCAAATAATCAACAAACATAGGAAATATTCAGAAATGTTCAACTTCTCAACAACCCCATCAATACCTCTCTAGTTCAGAATGCCATAATCACACTCCTGAATTGTTTCTATGTCTTTCAAAATTATCTACAAACTCCCACAGATTATACCATACTCAGTAGCTATTGTGATTTTTTTTCCAGTGATTTTGTTTTTTTTCAGTGGCTCAAAAACCTCTAAAAGGTCCTGTTTCACTCAAAACAAGACCTCTGGCCTAAATTCCTGTTGCTCTTTCCCTTACCAAAACAACTAAATCTAAAATATATCCCGTACACAAAATTTTTATACCTCTGTATTAATCTCTTACATAATATTTTACAATTTTTTCCATATAAATAATTTTTCATGACATTTGACATATGGAATTGTTTGTTCTATATCTCTCAGATCTAGAGCTGAGTCACTGACAATTTACACTCCAGTTATATATTCAATACTTAGAAGAGTGTTTGTTCAAAGTAAATATTTGCCAAATAAATAAAATAATTAAACATCGTGCAAAGTTATATTAAAGGAAATACCCTCACTGAGATATCCTGTGACAGTAAATTTAGCCTTGTCTACTTTGACCACAACACAGTATAGTAAAAGTGCCATATTCTCCACCAACACCATAAGCTTTTTATCACTGGGGTTCAAT
>NW_012148730.1:8144234-8146093 GCF_000956105.1 Propithecus coquereli
TTAAAAATAAATTGACAAATGATACCCAGGCTTCATTCATCCATTTGTCAAATAGTCATTGATAGTCTATATAAAATTCTGTTCATGGAAAGCCCTGTTCACCCCTCAAATGGGTTGAGACAGGCAAGATGAATGAAGGGCTATGATGAACATCAGATAATGTGTTATGGTTAAAAATAGAGGAGATAAGAGAGATAAACTGTGCAAGGTATATTATTATTTTATGTTAAGTGATCAAGAAAGGCTTCTCAGACAGTGATGTATGAACAGGAACCTCGAGGAACTGAGCTACTGAACCATCACATATTTGAGATCAGAAACAGCGAGATTGAGAATGTTCAAAAACAGGAGCAGAAAATGCAGTTAAAGAGGTGCCAGGAGGAGATCTCAATCATGTAAAGTCGTGAAAACTACATTAAGGACTTGCTTTCGATTTTAGAATGTGATCAAAAGCCACTGGATGGTTTTGAGAGCTGAATGACATGATGTTGCTTACATTTTGAAGACATAACTAGCTGCTAAGAGATAGGTGTAGGATAGCAAGCGTGGAAGCAGGGAAATCTACAAGGTGATCGGACAGAGCAGACTAAATAGGTGTGGATTTGACAGGAATTACTTGTATGGGACTAGTATAATATTAGGATATTACTTTGTATTATCACACTGACAGTGCATAACACATGTAGTATTTTATTTTCTGTCATTTGTGATTTTAAAATATCAATATACAGAGCCATGGGCCAAATTATATTTAATCACAATAAAATATACTGCAACATTTATTAACCACCCACACTGATGTGCTTCATCAACCTTCTTTTATTTCTTCATATATTAGTAGGATAATAATGCAAAATAATAGTGATAATATGCAATCAGGAGCAATTTGAAATACTACTTCCCATAGCAACAGAATAACTGATTTATTATGATAGACTACTTGGTATAGAATGAAATCACCTTGTCACTGGATTTGATGTTATAAATTTTTTTCATTATGCTTTAAACGAGTACATCCAAATGATTAGAGTGGCCAGTGAAGTAATTGATAAATGAGTGAATTTCTCCACCACCACCAAATTTCCTCATTATGTTTAAGTACTTTAGAGGTCTCTAAGCAGCGTATGCTCTTTCGTACTCATAAGTTAATTGGCACTATTAAAGGTTTACCTTTGTTTCTAAAAATACTAATACTAAATGAAAAAGTGTATAACATTTTTCACATCCAGTATGTGATATACTGGAACATATATAAGTATGTTTACAAGTCGCTTTGAAATATTTGAGTTAATAGAACATTCATTGAGAATGACTACATAGGGTAGAAATGTTACCTTTATGGCCTGAGAGAATTAAGCCACCTCTTAAAGCTCTAACCTTTCTAATGGAGAGTGACTCATAACTAGAAAAAAATACTGCAACTGCAAGAAAGTACTCTATAAAAGAGATTTATAATGAACGGCCAGCATTTTTATTCAGTTTTTTATCTTTATACACTAATTTTTAGGATAAATGTAAGATATTGAGAAGCTACTATTATTGTTACTGATAACAATAATAATATCAATTATTACAATGTTTATTAGTAACTTATGTATTCGATATGATGATAAGTAACACACACACGTACTTGTACACACATATATAAAATCATGTTCAATTCTCATAGTAAGAATTAAATGAGGCCCTATATTATTTTTATTTTAAGATGGAGAAAATAGTTCAGTACTATGATTTGACCAAAACCATAACTTTAATAAGTGGCATCTCTAGAGCTAGGTCAATTTCATCTGACTCAAATATGCTTTCTCTCAGTATTGTTTAAAATTTATTGAATAAAAATTGGAAAGATATTTCTG
>NW_012148730.1:8148183-8148692 GCF_000956105.1 Propithecus coquereli
ACCTGAGACTTGAAATTCTGGAGAAGTGAGATTGAATGAAATATTGAATAAATAACCTTGACTTGAAGGAAATAATTTGTTATGAGACTGGTAGAATGAGAAAGCCACTCCAGCATAAGCAGGTCTTCAGGGTCAATTTTTCTCAGTTCATAGACTTACCATTCAAAATTTGCATACATAATCCTGCATCAGAGAGAAAATTCAGCTGGATTAAACATGATTAGGTTTCACCCCAAATTTAGGTTACTGAAAATAACATGTTTGAATGATAAAAAAAAAAGCACAGTACAGAATTAAAACGTGATAAGGCAGGAGAAAAGAAGAGAAAGGCACACGACAAGAAGAGAATATCTGTCAAAGAATATTCATTAGAATAAAATATTTACATAGAGCAAATACAAACCTTGAGCTAGCATAACAGTATTAAATTAAAAGTTAAAATCAGTTAATGGTACAATTTAAAACAAAAATCAAGAGCACAAATAAAAGCTGAACTAACTCTAAGGAAA
>NW_012148730.1:8158082-8159152 GCF_000956105.1 Propithecus coquereli
ATATTATATTTCAAGATTGAAATAGCAACATATAGCAATAAACACTTTAAGTGCTTGAAATCCTATGTAAGGGAATATCTAAAGGAAAAAATAATCATGACGAAACATTTGAGATAATACTAAAGAAAAATTGATACACAAATACATTTGGAAACTTTTGTAAATCTCCTAGGTAAAGCCTGGTGTCTTTAAAAAATGATAAAATTTATAATAATAACAATAATAATAAGAATACCAAATAGTACATAATGATAAAATAAATACTGAACGAAAATATTAAGGTATTTGGATGAAGATGATCATATTTAAAATATTCTAACATATTTTCTTTACTAATGAGAGAGATTTAACTTCAATTTTTCTAATTTAAATATGCATAGCAAAATTCTGAGTTTAATACTAGACATACTATGTACAAATTATAAATAGTAGATTCAAATAAATATGGAATAAGAAGCAAAAACAGACAAAATTCAATCACCATCCTCCAGATAAAATAAAAGGAAAAAGAGAAGATGCGATTCTACTTAGAAAATCTCACTACTAAATTGTAAGTAAAAAATAAGCATTTCATAAATCTTGGTCATCACTGATATTTAACTAGCACCTGGACATCTGCCTTAGTTAAGTACCTTGTAGATATAGCTTTAGAGTCAAGGCAGAGTCTTGAAGGCAACAAAGCAGAGAAAGATGTCTAGACTTTCACTGTGGGAATCATAAAACACATAAACTGTATTTGACATACCACAGCTGGAAACATTTAAACAATTCAAGAGGCGTGAATATCCTTCACTTACAGAAAAGAAAACCTGACTGGACAGGCTATTCTTGGGCAGGTTCTGTATGTACTATTTGCTGATATAATCATAGATGTAACTGAAAATTCAGACAGTACTTATTTTGACTTTTGTTTATTACCTTATTCATTTGAAATATTTTAAGTGCCCCAAAATTACCTATGTAGGTCTTGCAGACAAGTCAAAATAATATTTGGTAGAAGCATTGAGCCAGTCGCATTTATTTTTTTTTCTTTGTTCATTATACCTCCCTCATTCTAAGAAGAATTTGAG
>NW_012148730.1:8160582-8165168 GCF_000956105.1 Propithecus coquereli
AAGACAGAATTTTGAGCAGTGCACTGATTGTTCATTGTGGCTAAAAGAAGATATTATCAGAGGTTTGGGTCTACACTGATTCATGAATTGTGGCTAATGGTTCAGATAAATGCTCAGGTATTTCAAAGAAACGTGATTGAAAATTTGATGACAATGAGCTCTAGAAAAGAGGTACGCAGATGAGTATTTCCAAATGAGCATAGAAAGTAATGGCATTCATGTTACTATGATTCTTAACAAAGGTAAATGCAGCAGATTAGAATTTTAATAATCAGGTGGATATGATGACTCATTTTATAAACATCTGCCTGCCTCTCTCATTGTCCGATAGACTGATAAATGAAATGGCCATGGTGGCAAAGATAGAGGTTTTGTATTGGCTCCACAAAATGGACTTACACTCAGCATATGTGATCCGGTTACAACCACTGCTAAATGCCCAGTTGGCCACGGAAGAGACCAATCCTTAGCCCCAAATTTGGCACTATTTCCTAGTGGCATAAACCACTTTATGAAGGCAGGTTGATTAAATTAAACCACTAACATCATGAAAATGGTAACTGTTTGTTGTTGTTGTTGTTGTTGTTGTTGTTGTTTTTACTGGAATAGACACTATGCATATATATCTGCCTTTCCTGACTGCAGTGCTTCTGACAAAACTACACATACTTGATCCACCATCATAGTACTCCATACAGCAACACTCCTAGTCAAATAACTCATTCGACAGCAAATAAAGTATGCCAATGGGCCTACAGTCTTGGAATTCACCAGGATTCTCATGTTCCCCATTGTCTGGAAGCAGTTAGCTTGATGGAATGGTGAAATAGTCTTGAATAATCAACAACAGTGGAAGCCAAGTGGCAACACCTTGTTGGGCTGGGGCAATATCTGACAAGAAGTGATGTATGCTCTAAATTAGCATGTGATATATGGTGCTGTCTTTCCCATAGCCTGAATTCCTGGGTGTGGGAATCAAGGGGTGTAAATGTAAATGGCTCTGCTCCTTTTGACCCTGAAGATCCAGGAGCAAAAATATTTGCTTCCTCCCTCTGGTGTTCTAGAGTGCTAGTTCCAAAGGGAGGAATGCTTGGACCTCAGGGCACCATAAGGATTCCAATAGGCTGGAAATTAAAACTGCCAACTGGTCACATCGGGTTCTTTGTGGGATTACTCTGATTCTGGGTGATTGAGTATGAAGGGGAATTGGGTAGCTGCTCAATAATGGGTGTAAGGAGAAGCAGTGTTTTTATTCTTGTACCCAGAGGCAAGTATAACTGTCCTCTCAAGAATTTATTTCAATGTCGAGACAGATGACACAATTCACTTGCCCATGATTACGAATAAAGTGTATTGATTACACCCAACAAGCTGAGGCCTCTCCAAAAGTGAAAGGCTCGCACAAGTGCCATATAAAAAGGGGAGCAAGAGGCCAGGAGTGGGAGTTTCAGGCCTTTATTATGGTTAAAACTTGGACCTTCCATGGGGGAGCTCCTACAAAAACTCTAGAGATTGCCATTAGTTGAAAGTCCCATAGGTGCACAAAAGCAAAGGGCATGAGATTCTTTTCTCGGTTGCTCAGATGTGGGCATGCAGGAGATCTAAAAGCTATCAATGGTGAAATATCAAAAATATAGTCAACCTGTTAATTACAAAGAAGGTAGCCTTTTAATTACCAGCAGACACAGAAAAAAATTTTATCCCTAGAGTAACTCTTAGTACTCTCATGTCCTGTAATTAAAGTCAATAAAAAAGTACAGACTGAGGCAAGATGGCAGACCATAAACACCACCAGCCAGAGCTCTCTGTGAGAAGAAGTTTGAGAAAAAATAAACAGACACACAAACATAGATTGGAAAAGGATCTGAAGGTAGGGTGCTTGAAACTACAGGAGACTACATGGGAAGAGGTTGTAGAGTAGAACTAGAGGGAGAGAAGTATCATTGGGGATTACCTTGAGAGGCTCAGAGACCACTGAGAAGGGCAGGTGGATTGGTTAACATCCCCCTGCCTTGCAGCTCAGACTGTTGGTGGGCTCCGAAGCTGCTGGAGAGATACTCTGCCAATGTGAGCTCAGAGATAGCTGCTGCCAGTGAGCAGAGAGCTTCTTGCAGATAGGGCACCAGACTCCCAGCACCCCCACCAGATGGGTTCATACCCGAATTTTACCAAACATACAAAGAAGAACTCATACCTATACTGCAGAAATTATTCCAAAATGTTGAGAAGAATGGTATCCTCAGGTCATTCTACGAAGCCAATATCACTTTGATACCAAAGCCAGGAAAGGATGTAGCAAAAAAAGAAAACTACAGACCAATATTTCTCATGATAATAGATACAAAAATCCTCAACAAAATCTTAGCAAATCAAATCCAACAGCGTATCAAAAAAATAATTCACCACGACCAGGTGGGCTTTATCCCAGTGATGGAAGCCTGGTTCAACATAAGGAAATTTATAAATGTGATTCACCACATAAATAAAAGCAAGAACAAAGACCATAGAATTCTCTCAATAGATGCAGAAAAAGCATTTGATAAAATCTGGCACCCTTTTATGATAAAAACCCTAAACAAAATAGGCATAGATGGGACATTCCTTAAAATTATTAAGGCCATATGTGACAAACCCACAGCCAATATCATACTGAATGGGGAAAAATTGAAAGCATTCCCACTTAGAACTGGAACCAGACAAGGCTGCCCACTATCCCCTCTTCTATTCAATATAGTGCTGGAAGTCCTTGCCATACCAATCAGACAGGAGAAGGGAATTAAGGGTGTCCGAATGGAGGCAGAAGAGGTCAAACTCTCACTCTTTGCTGATGATATGCTATTATACCTAGAAAATCCCAAGGATTCAGCCAAGAGACTCCTGGATTGATAAGCGAATTCAGTAAAGTCTCAGGATACAAAATTAATGCACACAAATCAGAGGCATTCATATACACCAATAGCAGTAAAGCTGAAAATCAAATCAAAGATGCAACACCTTTCACAATAGCATCAAAGAAACTAAATATTTAGGAATATATTTAACGAAGAAGGTGAGAGATATTTATAGGGAGGACTACGAAACACTGAGAAAAGAAATTGTGGATGAGGTGCACAGATGGAAATCTCTAGCATGCTAATGGATTGGTAGAATCAATATTGTTAAAATGTCCATTCTACCTAAAGTGATCTATAGAATTAATGCAATCCCTTTCAAAATTCCACCATCATTCTTTACAGAATATATAGCAGTAAGTTCCGCCTAGAGAGTGCATGCCCATTGTCACTCTGCAGTTGGGAACCAAGCCTTTCTGCAGCTATGAGTTGAGATATTGCAGGAGGAATTCTTCTCTAGTATTAGTTGCACTGACTACATTTAGAGACACAGTAACTCTTTATTCAGGGAATTTTTCACCACTGTAAGCCTGTAGGACTTGTAAATATTCAAGCCAAATGTGGATTTGTAAAAAGCACCTGACATAATACAAGACAGGCCACTATAAGTGAAATTCACTTAGAAACAATATATTTATATCATCAAAGTCTGAAGATAGAAAAACTATAGAAGATATACACATGAAAATTTTAAAGAAACAAAGTAGATAATGCAAAGATAATCCTTCAAAAGACTATTAGAAATAAAAATACAGCCCTCTTAAAATCAATTTTCCATAAAGTCTGTAACTCAATGTATTAAGTAGCACATTGAAATTAACTAAAAGGAGAAAGATCGAAAGAAAGAAAATGTACCTAAAGAGAATTAAACACAAAAAGACATATAGATAAAAATATAGGAGATAATAAGATGTGTGAAGAATAAAGTGAGATGGTTTAATATGTATTACATGGCTTCTCAGATGCAGAGCATAGGAGAAATGCAGATAATATTTGAACAGATAAAGTTTGTATCTGTTTAGATAGATCTGTGTCCAAAACACAATTAATAACATGGAAACTAAACTTGAAATTATAGATCACCAAAGATAAAAACAAATATTAAAAGTAGCTAGAAGAAAGAGAAAGCATGTGAAAGTAATGAAAATTATAATTGTAGCAAGGATGGACAACCAAAACTGTGTATCGTCAAAGTATTAAGAAAATATACGTATTAATCATTACATACCGTAATATTGTTAGATGTTCTCCATTTGACTCTCTGGTTTCACACCTCATTTTATCACATGCTCTGGGATTCTGAAAGCTTATGGGTAGCATCAATCTGCTGTCTTGCACTCTGACCTGTACTTTGTTTCAGCCAATGGGTGGCTATCAGTTGGAGATTAGAGGATAAAAGAACAGAAGTAAAGATAACTATTCCTTAGGTTTCCTACCCGCAAGTCCATAGGTTGATGAGTGTTCCTCATTCAAAGTTTTATAATCATTTGCATTGGCCCTTTTCCATAGCTATAGACCTTACTAGTTCCAGATCACTGCCTCATTTAAGCTCGCAGACCTCAAAGTGGGAACTCCCTAATGTTCATAACCCTGGATGTTTCATGATCCCTAGCTTATTTTTACTATACAGGCTCACACTTTGGTACATAGTATGTTGTGTATTATTCCATTTGAGTGTGCCATTTGTTTCAATCA
>NW_012148730.1:8168573-8171422 GCF_000956105.1 Propithecus coquereli
CAATAGCTCTGTTGATAATAAGTCTGTTCTTATTAACAATAATCTTAAATTGTGTGATTCTCTAAAGACTGCTGTGATTAGTTAATGAGGTAAATTAATGATAGCATCAATTATATGTGTTGATTGTACCCATGAAGGAAGAATTATTCCAAAGCATATTCACAAAAGTATGGCCTAATATAGATCATTCTTTGAAATTGGAGCATAAAGATTTTTTTGCATTTTTTTCTCTGAATTCTGGTTAACCGTTCTCAACACCAAGAAAACCAGTCAGACTGCCCTGTGATACGCATGCTGATAGAAATTGAGAAGAAGCAATGTTAACCAATGTTAACTTTTTAAAAACCAATACCTCAATTTTTTTCCAGAGAAAAAGACTCAAGCCTTATAGAACTTTATAGAATTTTTTGAGTAGGAAAGGACCTATTAAACAGAGGTATAAATAACTGATACTCCATCTATAACATTTCTACTTAGTTATAATCCTTCCTCTACTAAACTTCTATATTGAAGCAGCCTTTTCTTTTCCCAAGGAAGGATATTTCCTATGTGGAATTCTCAGTCTATTTAAAGGGATTAAAGGATTTACCAAAGAGCAAAAAGGGAGATTAGTATCAGAATCATTATATATTAGTTTTAAATAATTCATTTCAATGAAGAGTAATTATGAAAAATTAATTTTTAATACTTTAATTTCAAATAGTATATTGACTTTGAAGATGTAATAGTTTAGCTTTGGATTAAAGAAAGAACAGTTAATTATTTTAATTATACCTATATGTACACATAGTCTCATATTCTGAATAAGGATTTTAAAAACCATCTTGAAACTTCTTAGAGTGTTAGCTGTATTACCAAGAACAGTGTCTTCTAGCTACTAATACTTCCATGCATGCCTGACATTTAGTTTAAATATAGCATTGTTTTGAACAAAGAATGTTCATAACCTTACTGACTGAGTGGTGAATGCTTAATTTTTAAGCATCAAACACTTATATAATGTTGATAATGTATTTCCCTCCATTCTTCCTACTGCCGGATGTCTGACACCTCTCTGGTAGATAGATACTCTGCCCACTATATTCACAGCTTCCTGCTAGACTTCTGTGACATCAACCATCCTGATAGCTGGATATGTCCCTAGTCTGTTCCCACATTACCTTTGAATACACAGGCCACGTGCACAGATAGCTTCTCCCTATTTTGTGTTGCTATGAGTCTCGTGGAATCATTAACCATGCCTTGGTCATTTTGTCTCTGCCATCCTCGAGCTGTCTACGCCTTCTGCCAATGGAGACCGAGTTCTGTCAGTATTATAGAGACACTGACTAAATTTCAGAAGTAAGAAAAAGAAATATTTTAAAAAGCAAATATCAAGAGGACTTTGGAGGAAAGGAGTCAATAAACTCCCTGTTCATTTTATTCCTAATCTTACGAATGGATCTATTTATGCCTCTATTTTTAAAAAGAAAAAGTTCATCACAGGTGAAAAAAATGTGATAAACATTATTAAAATGGACACTGATGTGCTGTCTTTTGGATTTGGATATTGATATTTCCCTGCATTGCCGGTAGGAAGAAGAGTGGCACAGGCTCTTAGCTATTTGTGAAGTTGTTCGCTTCCCTCTCACCCTGTAAAAAATATCAGGTGTCAGACAGGAAAAATGAATGCACAGAAGGATGACTTAGGCTAATTATCTCTAGGAAAAAGTTTGCCCAGTTTGCCTAACTTTGGGGATGATTCTCCTTGTTTTTGAGCCAATGATGTTGTAATGACTAAGGCTACCATGTAGGCTTGGTGACAAACCCAAGGAGAACACCAGGTGGCTTGCACTCAGGCTTACCCCTAGGCTATGAAGAAGTGTTTGTTATCACAAGCGATGTAGCCCATTTATTAAGAACAAAAATACTGTAGTTGGAAGACATAACCTATAATTATTAGTTTGTAGATTGTGCCATGGCCTAGAATGTTATCTGATTACCTTGTGACAGTAGTAGATGACATATTAAGGGTTCAATTTGAGGAATCAAAGACAAATTCTTTTTATTACTGAACTGCTAAGCAGGATTTTTGAAAGCACAGAACAAACCAGTGCTATTTTGAATGTTGGAAGATATACTGGGAAGATCAGTGGAAAAACAAATACATACTTTTTCTCACTTACTTTTGGTTGCTATGCGAAGTATTGCCTTCCTAGAAAAAACAAGTCTAATTGTATTAGAATAGGCAAACTTTTTGAAATTTTTATAGTCATTTACACAGCATAGTCTACCTAAGAAATATTTCCTTAAAATGCAAAAAATAAATTGGCAATTTCATGTGTGATAAAGCTAAAATCTCAAATTAGCATGGATAGGATGGTGTTTTACATAAGTGGTTCTGGAATGACTAAAGAGTCATATGGAGAATGTTAAAATTGGATCTGTTCCTCATATCCTACATCAGGATATATATTTAAAGTAGGCAAAGATTTTAATGTAAAAATAAAGTGAGACAAGTGACAGAAGAAAACATGCGTGAGTCACCCACAGGTGAGTGGAGGATATGTGCTATTATTACACAAACTCTCGAGTGCTAAAAGAGAAAATATTGACATATTTGATCGTATACAATTTAAATAAATTATGTTAAAAATCACCATAGCTGAGTAAAAAGGCACACTCCACAATGAGAAATATTTGCAAAGCATATCCTAAGTATATTTGAGCTTTATAAAACTAGAATAAAAGCCCAATAGAAAACATGCTAGAGCTATGAACAAATACTGCATAAAAATAAGTTGTAAGAGTTGTATGTATATGTGCATATGTGTATGTGTAAATATATGGACATTCATACTCAAAATATT
>NW_012148730.1:8172147-8173770 GCF_000956105.1 Propithecus coquereli
TAGAAATGATTAAGTTTAGTGAGGAAGGCATGTCAAAAGCCAAGAGAGGCCCATAGCTAGGCCTATTATGCCAAACAGTTAACCAAGTGGTAAATGCAAAGGAAAAAGTTTTGAAGGAAATTGAATGTGCTACTGCAGCGAATACACAAATCATAAGAAAGCAAAATAAAAACAGCCTTATTGCTGATATGAAGATAGTCTGAGTAGTCTGGATAAAGTATCAAACCAGCCACAATATTTCCTTAAGCCAAAACCTAATCCAGAGCAAGGCTCTAACCTCTCTTTAATTCTATCAAGGCTGAGACAGGTAAGGCAGCTGCAGAAGAAAAGTTGGAAAGCATCAGAAGTTGATTCAAGGAGTTTAAGAACAGACGCTGACTTCATCACATAATAGTGCAAGGTGAAGCAGCAAGTGCTAATGTAGAAGCTGCAGCAGCTTGCCCAGAAGAGGTAGCTAAGATCATTGATGAAGGTGGCTACCGACAAACAGCAGAGTTTCAAGGTAGACAAAATGGCCTTGTATTGGAAGAAGATACCATCTAGGAGTTTCGTAGCTAGACAGGAGAAGTTAATGCCTGACTTCAAAGCTTCAAAGCACAGATTGACTCTCTTGTTAAGGGGCTAATGCAGCTAGAGACTCGAAATTGGAGCCAATGTTCATTTACTATTCCAAAAATTCTAGAGCCCTTAAGAATTATGCTAAATCTATCCTTCTGTGCTCTACAAATAGAACAACAAAGCCTGGATAAGAGCACATGTGTTTACAGCATGGCTTACTTAGTATTTTAAGCCCACTGTTGAGACGTATCTGTTGAAGATAGTGATTTCTCTAATGCATCTTGGAAAAGTAAATTGAAAACCTTCTGGAAAGGAGTCACCATTCTAGATATCATTAAGAACACTTGTGATTAATTTCCATACTGTTTTCCATAGAGGTGGTGCTAATTTGCAGCCCCCAAAACAGTGTATAAGTGTTCCTTTTTCTCTGCATTCACACCAGCATCTATTTTACTACTCAGCCAAATGTCTTTTGCAGCAACTTGGTTGGAACTGGAAATGATTATCCTAAGTGAAGTATCTCAGTAATGGAAAAACATGTACTTAGTAATAATTGGGAACTAAACAATGAGCACACACAGGCACAAAGAGAGGAGTGTGGGAGTGAACACCTACCTATCATGTACAATGAACATTATTCTGGTCATGGGCACACTAAAAGCCCTGACTTAAGTGTTTATACAAGATATACAGGTAACAAAATATTTGTACCCCATTAAAATTTTGAAGTTAAAAAAAGAACATTTGGAATTCACAGGAGGAGGTCAAAATGTTAACATTAATAGGTTTTTGGAAGATTTGATTCCAACCCTTATGGATGACTATGAGGACTTCAAGACTTCAGTGGAGGATGGAACTATAGATGTGGTGGAAATAGCAGGGCAACTAAAATTAGACGTGGAGTCTCAAGATGTGACCGAATTGCTGTAATCTCACGAGAAAAGTTTAAGGAATGAGGATTTGCTTCTTATGGATGAGCAAACAAAATGATTTCTTGAAATGTAATCTACTCCTGGGAAAGATGTTATATGTATTATGGAAATGACAACAAATTTTAAAATATTA
>NW_012148730.1:8173820-8175124 GCF_000956105.1 Propithecus coquereli
ACTAGTGCAATGAATTTGAGGCAAGCTGATATGTCAGAATGGCAATTTTCCCACTTACAATATGATACAAATATCATCTTATCACTACAATGGAGAGGTAGTAAATTTTTGATACCAAAATCTATAATAAGTAAAAAGATAGTTTGGTATTCATAGAGAAAAAGAAATAAACGTTGTTTCCTAAAGGCAAATTTCCTCTCACTTTTCTTCTGGTGAGTATCCCTTTTCTACTTTAGGGATGAATCTGTTACCTAAAGAACAAATCTGTGGGTTTAAGTTTCAAAGTAACCTTATTTGAGAAATAAAGACCAATATATGGTTTTTAACTTTCTTTTTCTGATACATTAGAAAGCCCATTATTTTTCTCTGTGTAGGGGTAAAAAGCATATTTGTGTGTTCAGAATTACAGATTATTTTGCTTAAATTATACCTAGATTTTGTAATTCTATTTTAGAAAAAAATCTCAATCCAGTAGAAAAAGAAAAAAAAATCACTTACAAAACATAGCTAAAGATGTATTGATTGTGAAAATATTTCCTCATTCTCATTTTTAAGTACATCCTGGTTATTGTATGAGTAATACTTCCTAAAATTATATTCATGTTCTGGAGCTTTGCTGTATCTGGGACATAAAATTGATTATGATTTAAGTGCACACGTATTAACTTGATCTTTTAGTTTTTCAATAAAACAGAAAATTGTTTTGATTTAATACATTTGTAAATTTTTTTTGTTTTTAAGGGAAGTAGATGGTTTCAATTTATATCTGGTATACACCATTAAGACTGCTAAATTTCTGTAAGTCACTAAGGTGATGAATTAGACCTGTAGTTAGTTAAGAAATATTAAATATATTTCAAGTGTCTGTAAGCTTATTCATGACTTCAGCATAAATACATTCTATATCCTTATTCTTTATAAAATGATAAAAGTCATATGATTTTCTCAGACCTTAATGCCATACTAACAAAATGATTAGAAAAAATCTGAACCTCTTAGAAAATCTGCCTAGAGATATTATCTCAATATTGATCATAGAACTTTTTTTTTAAGTGTAAATGAATTGGATATCTTTAGAACAGTCATAGAGGTATTCTCATGCAATGTTTCCCTTTAGTAACTGTTAAGATGTGTGTAAAATATTTAATAGATTCGAACTACAAATTAATGACTGTCAATGGCTTCAAACTCGATGATGGAGAATTGAGTAATAAAAATTTTCAAATATTGGATATTCACCTCACTTTCTTCTTGTGCAGGCATTTTTAAAAAGAAAATCCAATAGATGTTCTATTGGAACATAG
>NW_012148730.1:8177140-8177644 GCF_000956105.1 Propithecus coquereli
ATTATCATAAGCCCTCCACCAATGGGGAATAAAAACAGAGGTGAATTTATTTCTATCAGATTTATAACTGTATCTGATGATTTAAAGAGTCCCTTTAAGTAATAGTCACTCTCTCCTATTTCACCTGCATCTTTTAATACCTTTTCCCTCTCTGGGTTATGCTGGTTTTCCTTGACTGTGTCATACACAGTAATGGGCTTCCTGATCCATGTGGTCTACAGCTCTGGACTCTGCCACTTTTAGATCCTGGTACCCGATATATTCCCAAAGCTTAAGTGGACCAGTGGCATAACTTACGATTTAGTCTCTCTCAGCTTTGACAACCACAGATGTACATTGATGCTGTCTTTTGTGACAAGTCATCTGAAGTTATGCTGCATCCTTGACCACCTGGGCAGTGTACCCAGATGAATTGGCTCTTCAGCATTTTTATGGTGGCTTCTTTTAAGGTTGGCTTTTCAGGCAGCCTCTAAATTCTTCCTGGAAAACCTGGAGTAGTTTACA
>NW_012148730.1:8179544-8180179 GCF_000956105.1 Propithecus coquereli
ATGGAAAAATATTCTATATCAGAACAGTCCAATATAATAGCCAAAAGCCACATATTCAGCACTCGAATTGACAATGTGACTGAGATACCAAGTCTGGCAAATGGATACTATATTGGAAAACACTGCTATAGACAATGTTACTACTACAGTAATAGGAAAAAATTATCATGTGGCATGTTTTCTGTCTAGAGTCAATAAATGTTCATTTAAATTGTTAAGAAAATTTACAACTAAATGTGGTAAATGCTAATTGTTTGGAAAGGTAATTCACAGAAGAAAATTCTAGATGGCAAATGAATAAATAAAAAGAAGGTAAACCTTTCTAAGATTTAAAGAAATCAAATTAAAGTAATTATTAAACATCACTTCTCACTCATCAAATTGGGGAAACAATAAAATATATGATATTATACATAGTCAACAAAGACTTCTTTCATGCATGGCAATGTTACGAATTCTTAGAGGGCAGTCTGCTGTTATGTTTTAGCATAAACTTGAATGTAACCTTGACCCAGAAAGTTCACTAATAATACTCTCAGGAATCCACCTCCAAGGAAAAGCATCATCCATGGCAGTATAAATATACAGAGCTATCTCTAGTGTCAAGAAATCAATCAACATAAAACAAAATTATA
>NW_012148730.1:8181449-8182033 GCF_000956105.1 Propithecus coquereli
CCACCTCCTTTCCTTCTGTGAAATGCAGTCTGCATAATAAAAATCTTCTGCAGCAATTTATATATCAAGGAAAGTCAATGAGGGTCTCATCTTAGAATTAATGACAAAACACACGATATTAGTTCTGACATCAATTGGTGCCTTTAAGCAATGAATTTCCGCTTAGCCAACCATTACCTCTATTTAATCAAAATAATTACCTCTGCAAATCCCAAATACTAGAACTGGTTGGAAGGGAAACAGAAGTGGATTGTTAAACTTTTATTACAAAGAATCTTAAAGATACTTTAAAAGTAAAAAATAGTAGAGGCAGTGCAAATGCAACAATTTACTGCTTTCTACAATTATCAATTCTTGGGCAATTTTGTTTTATTTTCACTCCATATACTTGTCACAACACCTCCGTGGATTATTTTGAAGTGCATTTCAGTACATACAATTTCATTCATGAACATGTTAGTATATATATACAAAAAGTGAGTATTCATAAAAATATATCCAAAATACTATTAATAAACCCCAAACACAAAAGAATAACTTCCTAATATCATCAAAGTACTTTTTCTCTATACTAATCACAGTCT
>NW_012148730.1:8182083-8182616 GCF_000956105.1 Propithecus coquereli
TATCTCGTGAGCTATCCTTTTCCTAAGATCCCTCCTTCACTACTATCATCTGTCCAAAAGCTATCTCAAGAATGAGCCAATTATCATTTTTTCCTGAAAAACTGCCAGGAAAACTTTCATCATGACCTACATCCTTTTCTTCCACAATCATTGAAAAATTCTACATCTCTCAAGGCATCTCGTTTCACCCAGAACCTTTGCGTCAAATGGATTTTCAAACCCCTTATTCTGACACTAAATCTCCTCCTTCCCTGAAGCTCTGCCCTCAGGATTGTCTATATAATCTCTGAAGCTAAGATCTGTAATTGGAGAAATCCCCATATCCCGCTCACATCCTTATTTTAAAATTTTCATCCTCAGTAGCCCTCTCAAGAGGTGACTCTGTGTATGCATGCGTGTGTGTGTGTGTGTGTGTGTGTGTGTTATTTGACACATCCCTAATCCCACTTAACCTAGATTTGGAATAGACCTTATTTTTTCTTCTGCTCTTCTGCCCCCAGACAAAACATTGCTGGATAGATAGATAGATAGAT
>NW_012148730.1:8182666-8183167 GCF_000956105.1 Propithecus coquereli
CTGGTTGTTTTGTGGAAGTGGATATTACCCTGTAATACTCCCGTAATTATTTTATAACATGGATAGCATATATGGGAATTTCTAAATGCAAGTGTATATGGCATTGGCACACTGTTTATAACCTTTCTCATAGTCACAAAAAGTCTATGACCTAAAAATGTTAATAAATGCTCCCCTAGGCCATAAATAAAGAAAGCATGAAGATCAAGTAAAATTAGAGGTGCAGGAAAAGCGAATCCCAACCTACAGCTGCATTCTGTGAATTTGTGTTATAAAGATATTGGATGTATTGCTTTGGAGGAAAAACAAGTAGTCAGTCGTACCAATCTCCTCTTACGTGTAAAGTTTCTTTTATGCCCTTTTCCTGGCAACTTTTTAATATAATTTGTCTTTAGTGTCAAGAAGTTGACCTTGATGTGCCTATGTGTAGTTTGTTTGTGTTTATCCTGCTTGGCAATTATTGAGCTTTTTGAATCTCTGTTTGATACTATTCATTAAATT
>NW_012148730.1:8183217-8183713 GCF_000956105.1 Propithecus coquereli
AATTTATTATCATAAGCCCTCCGCCAATGGGAAATAAAAACAGAGGTGAATTTATTTCTATCAGATTTATAACTGTATCTGATGATTTAAGGAGTCCCTTTAAGTAATAGTCACTCTCTCCTATTTCACCTGCATCTTTTAATACCTTTTCCCTCTCTGGGTTAATGCTAGTTTTCCTTGACTGTGTCATACACAGTAATGGGCTTCCTGATCCATGTAGTCTACAGCTCTGGACTCTGCCACTTTTAGATCCTGGTACCCGATATATTCCCAAAGCTTAAGTGGACCAGTGGCATAACTTATGATTTAGTCTCTCTCAGCTTTGACAACCACAGATGTACATTGATGCTGTCTTTTGTGACAAGTCATCTGAAGTTATGCTGCATCCTTGACGACCTGGGCAGTGTACCCAGATGAATTGGCTCTTCACCATTTTTATGGTGGCTTCTTTTAAGGTTGGCTTTTCAGGCAGCCTCTAAATTCTTCCTGGAAAACC
>NW_012148730.1:8185328-8185763 GCF_000956105.1 Propithecus coquereli
TCTCCCTCTTCCTCTGGGCCTCATATTATTTATAGGTTACAAATGTACACATACTATCATACACCTGTTGCAGAAGTACTGTGCATTTTTCAGCCTATTTCCTATTTTTACTTTTCTCTGATTCAGTTTAAATAGTTTCCATTAATGTGTTTTCTAGATGTTTTCTTCTGCAGTGTCCAATCTTCTGTTAAATCCCTATAGCCATTTTTACATCAAATATTGTATTTTTTCAGTTATAGAATTTCCATTTTGTACTTTTTTCTTAACAATTTCCATTTTCTGCTGAGATTTTCAATCTCCCCACTTATTACATGCATCTTTTTACAAAAACATGTTTATTTTAAATCATTTTTAAATTACAACATATTAGGCATTTCTGCATTTCCCAAACTGGTTATGACACATGTTCTTGTGTCTTTATGCATCTGGTATATT
>NW_012148730.1:8185813-8186617 GCF_000956105.1 Propithecus coquereli
CTCCATAGAAAAGCCGTTTTAGAAATTAGGATTAGTCTGAATTATAATGTGAAAGAACATTATTTATTAACATATTATGTATGTATGTAAAGAACATATATTAACTAAAATTCATAGACTTTATATGATAACAATTAGATACAAGAAATCCTTAAGTAGCTAAAGCAGTTATTTTAAGATATGTATGGAGAGATAACTAAATACATTGCAGATTATTAGATATTTTGTTCTGTAAGTTCAAAATAGATGGCTTTTAGCTATACTTCCAAATTCTTAACATGCTGTTTCTACCTCATTTTGTCTAGCAATAAACTGTAGCCACCACACATATGCTTTTTATTTTGTTTATATACCATATGCCTCTGAAAAACAAGTATAATTGTTTGGTCAGACACACTCACTAAACTTTATTATGTAGCAATTTTATACATATTCATAAAATAACTTAAAAGAAAATATATTCTAGGTTTCCAATTGCTATGCATTCTATAGAGAAAAAAAAATTTTTAATTCTAAATACTTGGGAAAGTTTTCCAGGAATAGTTGACTGGAAAATTACTGAAGATCATATTTTATATTTGATTACTATGTGTCCTATTAAATAATTTATCATCACTTACTTTATATCTCATAGTTTCTTAAATCTTAACAAATAGAAAACTTGTTTGAGTCGGCTTAGCTGATGAATTCAAATGCCTTTGCTCCATACTTCCACTGGATTGTTTCCAGTAGATAATATGGCTTTGACTTTACTTCTATGTTTTTATAGCAACTCTAATTATAGCTAATATTGTAGGTTATAAA
>NW_012148730.1:8188152-8189454 GCF_000956105.1 Propithecus coquereli
AGAGTGTAGAAGTGTAGATTTTATTGTTAATATATATTTATTTTTCCTCTTTAGCCATAATAATTTTTTTAAAAATGATTTTGGATAGTAATTTCACTGCTAAAAAGATGACCAATTTGAGTAATTCTGGTCCCCCAAAATATGACATGAACTCACTCTTTCCTTCTCCTCCCCTCTAAATACAAAAACAAACAAACAAAAAACAGAAAGTTTCTATAACTTCAGAAATTATATAACAAACAATCATAAAGTGGCTCTGAAAAGTTGAAAGAAGAAGATGGACTTGCTAAGATTCTCAGAACTTTAAAAAGTACAGCTCAGTGAATTCCCCAGGTTTTATTTTTATTTCCCATCTGTCCAAGTTTGGGCACTGGACAGGCCTGCAACATGGGGTTAGTAAGAGGTATAGGAAACACACACATATCCATACACACCTCCCAACACACACAAGAAAAGCCTGCTCCCTGCTCAAATGTCTAGAAAAGACTAAGCTCAGTAGAGATCTACCAAAGAGACCCATCCACCAACCCATACTCAGTGGCAGGAGCAGCACCACCAAATGGGGAAGACTGACTCATCCCCCACCCAAAATACGTCTGGCAATAGGAGACCTGTTCTGACCATACCCCAGCTCCAACGTATACAGTATCTCCTGCTCTTCCACCATCCTACAGCAGAAGGTGAATTAGGGTCAGGAACTTCTAATCTCTTCCAGTGTAGAAGGCTGCCCAGGAAGGCCCTTCCTTCCCCCAACAACAATAAGCTGGAAGTTCATAGCACCAGGTGTGTGATGAACAGGCCAGAGAAACACATCCCCTACCACCTACCTAGAAACATGAAGGGCTTCCACAGAAGTGCTTTCCACCTCAACAGGTGGCAACTGAACAGTACAGAGGAAATTTTCCTGGAGCCAGAAGAACAAAGAAGACCAGAACAGCATTGCAAGGGCTGAGCAAGCTAAGTGTCATTAGAACTTCTCTGGGAGTATGGGGTGAGGGTAGACAAGGAAAAGGGAGATGTTGGTCAAAGATACAAAGTTTCAGTTAAAGAGGAAGAATATATTTTAGAGATGTATTGCATACTATAATGACTGTAGTTAATAATAATGCATTGCATGTTTTAAAATTGCTGAAAGAGTAAATTTTAAATATTTCAAATATTCTCACCATAAAGAAATGATAAATATGAGACAATAATTAGCTTGATTTAATCATTGCACAATGCATACATATATGAAAACATCACTTGTTACTGCATAAATATGTATTATAAACTTGTTATTTGTTAACTAAAAAGAAAAAA
>NW_012148730.1:8189504-8190582 GCF_000956105.1 Propithecus coquereli
CTAACATCTAGTTCCTAAAATATGGACAATCTAAAAGATGAAACAGAATATTTAGAGACTGAATATTTAGAGTCCAAACCATACCTTAAAATTAAGATTATTTTAGCATAGAACTTTTTGTCTGCTTGACAAAGGAATAAAACACAAGTCTTCTGCGTCCCCAAACCAAGATCTTTTAAAAGAATCATATTTAGCCCTGATTACTAATGATAATACTTTCACAAGGAAAGACTTCCCAATATAATCCCTCTTTCTTCCCCAACATTTGTTTTAGAAAAACAAAAAGTGAGCGAGCAAGAGAGAGAATGCTGTCATTCAGTATATCTCTCCACCTTCCTATGCAGGGTAGGAAGGTTAGCTTGGGGCTGGAGCGCTGTGGGGGACACTTCAATTATATTGTTAATGATCGTTTTTTATTTAATTAACTAAAAGATTTTGAAATAAAATTCATAAAAGCTTAATGGTCTCTGGGAGATAAGTTATTTTTTATTTTTATTTTTTTATTTTTTATTATTATTTTATGATTCAGTATATGTTGTTTTTGGAATTTGCAATGGTCTACTGATACTAAAGTGTATCTATCAGTCACTTCAAGGAGGGGAGTTGGGTTGCAGTGGAGGTGGACATTTGTCTTTACTCCACTAATTTTTGTAATTTCTTATTTCATGAATGTTTATTATTCTTGCTTTTTTTCTGGAAAAAAATAAGAGTAAGTTACTTCATTTAAAAAAATTTAAATGTTAACTGAAGGTTCACTGATTATAAGATTTTCACATATAAAACACATACATCTCTCCAAATTGCCACTTTCTTGTGAGGGACTTGATTCACTTCTTTTTATTTAGCATCTTCTATTTGGATAATGATGTTAGAACAGTGACTTTTTATATCGAACACTTATTAATATAATGTACAGAACTCAAGGTGTAACATTTTGCAAACTATTTTCTCATACATTCAAGTTGTATAATAATATCTTCCAATAAAATTCTGGTTGTGTCTTTTTCAGGATTTATGACTTATTTATTTATTTTTAATTGATTTTTTACTCACAGTGTAGTCTAGGACTGATAGCAAA
>NW_012148730.1:8192139-8192456 GCF_000956105.1 Propithecus coquereli
ATTTCTCTGGGCATTGCCACAAAAACGTGTGTTCTTTTGTCATCCTAAAAACCTAACAGAGGAAAAACAGAGCTTATTTAGAGATAAAGAGATTCGGGAAAATGGAATAATAATGAAGTGGAGGATTCAGGTGAAAGATGATAAATTAAAAGACTAAGTTCTTCATATAATAGGCAAAAAAGGATCAAAGCATATAAAGGCCTTTTAACGAATAAAAGAGTGAGAAATCAAAGCTTGAAATGAGGAAATAATAATGTCATCTAGTTTAGAAGGAAATTCATGTTGAGACATGATAAAAAATTGTCATTCAAAATATA
>NW_012148730.1:8194643-8194958 GCF_000956105.1 Propithecus coquereli
TATACATGTATCAAAATATGACGTGTACGCCCAAATAGGTACAACTGTGATATATCAATAAAAATACAAAAAAAGTAAATGTGCTTTATTTGTAGAAAATCTAGGTTTTTAGAATTAATGAAGCTTTAAAATTCCTATTTAAAGATTAATTCCCATTGGAGAGAAAGCTAAAAACAATAGCAATGCAGCAAGACTTGCTAAAACTTGCAAAAAATGTACAATACAAACATTTTCTTTTAATGTTTTGAAATAGAAGTGACTTCAGTGCTAGGCACAAAGGTATGCATGGGGAAAAAACCAAATAAATAAAACATC
>NW_012148730.1:8198293-8198786 GCF_000956105.1 Propithecus coquereli
ATTAATTATGGAAGCAAAGGAGACATGATGGATCTGTTATCTGATGTGAATTTTGGAGAAAGCAGAGACATACGAACCTCACACTGACATAGGTATAACAGCTGTATATCGGGAGAGGGCTGAAAAGGGAGAAAATTAGGGTGTCACCAAAGCCTAAGGAAAACATAGGCCCATTATGGTGATCTGACATCAGAATGGGAAGATAGGAAAACCAGAACTAGAGGCAAGCCAAAAATGTAGACAGTAGGTGTTGACAAAGAAGCAAACGATGGGAAGAAGTGAGCACATGTAGAGGAGGTTGGCCCAGTTACTTGGACAATGTTCTTTTTTTGTGTATCTCTTCTGTCAGGCTAGCACACTTCAAACCATGAATATGCACTGAGAATCCTCAAAGGGTAATACACATAACCCAACACCTGACACTTTTGAGAATGGTACCCCTCCATTCATTCAAGATATAGATATAGACTGCAATTTAAATTCTACTCTTCTT
>NW_012148730.1:8201278-8201800 GCF_000956105.1 Propithecus coquereli
ACAAATCTCACTTTCTAATAGGGCTTGCAGGTTTGTAATCCAATACTTTCTACAGTAAAGAATCCTCCAGAGGATTTAAGGAATAAGAGACAAACTTTGACCACAAGCTTAAAAATATAGATACTGGATGAAACAGGAAAGCAGCACCCCATCACAGATCAGAATAGAACATATAGATTTGAATACAAAAGAATTTGGAAAATAGAAAATGAAACAAGAATAGGTCACTATAGAGAAGTATTTTAACTATGATCTTTTAAGTTTTTTCCATAATTGCATAGTGGGTAGAAATTTAAAAATCAAAATCTTAATTTGTGTTACTTAAAAATATATTCATATGAATACTATTTCATGTTCTTTGCATTTCAGAATACTCTAGGTAATCAGAATACCCCTGGTTATATATAAAGGGGATGAAACTTGCTCACAACCAATATTTTGGTTTCCAGATCAAATAAAATTAAGAACTTAAAGAATGCTACTTAAATAAGAAATATTTCTGCCAGAGAGTGGTGGTATACT
>NW_012148730.1:8201850-8202230 GCF_000956105.1 Propithecus coquereli
TGCCTGTGCATCTCAGCAAAATAATTTTCAGCATATCATTAATTCTTCGGTTTGTTTATTTGTATATTTCAGCAGTCCTGTTTTTAAGTACTAAATATTAAAGATTTGTCTACAAATACAGAAGGGAAAACTATGGCTAAATGTCAAAGACTAAATCAGAAGCTAGGGGGAAGTGAGGTTGAATTCAAAATGCAAACAGGGTACATTTTTTTGTGTGTATGGAAGAACCCCTTACCTTGCCTGTGCATCTCACCAAAATAATTTTCAGCATATCATTAATTCTTTGGTTTGTTTATTTGTATATTTCAGCAGTCCTGTTTTTAAGTACTAAAAGTTATTGTTTTCAATTTCTTTAATATCATGGACTATTATTTTCCAAT
>NW_012148730.1:8202503-8203212 GCF_000956105.1 Propithecus coquereli
ATTAATTATGGAAGCAAAGGAGACATGATGGATCTGTTATCTGATGTGAATTTTGGAGAAAGCAGAGACATACGAACCTCACACTGACATAGGTACGACAGCTGTATATCAGGAGAGGGCTGAAAAGGGAGAAAATTAGGGTGTCACCAAAGCCTAAGGAAAACATAGGCTCATTATGGTTATCTGACATCAGAATGGGAAGATAGGAAAACCAGAACTAGAGGCAAGCCAAAAATGTAGACAGTAGGTGTTGACAAAGAAGCAAACGTTGGGAAGAAGTGAGCACGTGTAGAGGAGGTTGGCCCAGTTACTTGGACAATGTTTTTTTGTGTATCTCTTCTGTCAGGCTAGCACACTTCAAACCATGAATTTGCACTGAGAATCCTCAAAGGGTGATACACATAACCCAACACCTGACACTTTTGAGAATGGTACCCCTCCATTCATTCAAGATATAGATATAGACTGCAATTTAAATTCTACTCTTCTTTTCTTTTGTGAGTTTGATACAAACTTAATTATTAGGAAGACTCTAGATGTCTAAAGAGCAATAAGCTCAAGTTTAAAAATGGTGATTTTGAAGAAAAAATATCCAGAATATTGAACAAATTATACAAGATATAGATATAGACTGCAATTTAAATTCTACTCTTCTTTTCTTTGGTGAATTTGATACAAACTTAATTAATTATTAGGAAGACTCTAGATG
>NW_012148730.1:8203262-8204019 GCF_000956105.1 Propithecus coquereli
AAGATTAAAAAAAAGAAAAGATTACACCAGGTTCTTATTCATGTTCAAGGTTATTCCATTAACAACAACAAAATAGTCCCAACAGTATGTGTGTATGCCCCCATATGTATGTACATATAAACAGTTACTACATACACACAAAACACCCCTTTTACTTTATTTCTCCTTTAATTGTCACAATATCACATTTCTCTACTTCACACCCAAGATTTTTGAAAAGATTCTATATGCCTTTATTATTGTTTTATTTCTCCTTATCAGGGGATGTGGGTTATGCTCTTGTTTTATCCTTACCAAACTTATATACAATCCCCTACCCCATTTCCTAGTAATATAACGCTGAAGTGTTTTCAACTGCTGGGGAAGAAAAACTGATTTCAAGAAAAAAAGTCCTCATGCTTTTTGTAATGGCAGGCATATGTCCAAGAAATAATACAGACTTTATTCTGGGAGCTTACTGAGAAGTCATTCTTCCTTATAAAAGGGACATGCTTTGGAGATGTGTGCATAGTTGCTGCTACGTTTCTGTTCTACTGTCATAAATGTAACAGGAGATTTAGGGCTATACCAGCCATCTTGTGGCCACAAGCAACGTACAGGTAGGTAAGAGCCAACACACTAAAAACAAGAGAGCAAGTGAGTGGATTTTGAATCATGGATGATGACGTTGTTAACCTACCAATCCAATCCTGAGAACACCTCTTTCCAAATGACAAGTTAAACAACTCTGATTCTTTCACACACACACACACACAAA
>NW_012148730.1:8204069-8204751 GCF_000956105.1 Propithecus coquereli
GCATATGTCCAAGAAATAATACAGACTTTATTCTGGGAGCTTACTGAGAAGTCATTCTTCCTTATAAAAAGGGACATGCTTTGGAGATGTGTGCATAGTTGCTGCTACGTTTCTGTTCTACTGTCATAAATGTAACAGGAGATTTAGGGCTATAGCAGCCATCTTGTGGCCACAGGCAATGTACAGGTAGGTAAGAGTCAACACACTAAAAACAAGAGAGCAAGTGAGTGGATTTTGAATCATGGATGATGACGTTGTTAACCGACCAATCCAATCCTGAGAACACCTCTTTCCAAATGACAAGTTAAACAACTCTGATTCTTTCACACACACACACACAAAAAAAAAAAAAAAAAAAAAAATTCTACCTGATACAAAGTACCAGTCAAATGCATATGTTTTATTATTGGCTCCTAATCAGTTGAACTTAGGTAAGCAAATTATCCAGAAATAACCAGAAGTGAAAATAGTAAACATATCTAAAACAATATTAAAGATTCGTCTACAAATACAGAAGGGAAAACTATGGCTAAATGTCAAAGACTAAATCAGGAGCTAGGGGGAAGTGAGGTTGAATTCAAAATGCAAACAGGATACATTTTTTTGTGTGTATGGAAGAACCCCTTACCTTGCCTGTGCATCTCAGCAAAATAATTTTCAGCATATCATTAATTCTTCGGTT
>NW_012148730.1:8206031-8206747 GCF_000956105.1 Propithecus coquereli
AAAGAGGAAGTCAAAAGCTAGGTCACAGAAACCAGGAGAAAAGTGGTCCTAATAAGGAGAATTTGTCTCTAATGTCAAAATCTGCAAAGAGTCCAAGTAAGATAAAATAATAATAGTGTCATTAGTGGTTTTGGGATGTGAAGTCCAACTTACAAATTAATTTGTATTTAATAAATCAATCCCTAAAATTTTTGTTTATGAAAAAAATAATGGATCAATTGGAACAATAACTTGACAGGTTGTGTAGACAAGGGGAGGACTGAGTTTTTTGTTCATTGTGTTATAAAAGAGTATAAAGGTAATTTATATGATAATTCAGCACAGAGTGAGAAGTGGAGAGATACTGTCTATCGTAAAGACAGTTGGCTTTTTGTTCTTTAAATGTGTAGTGTCTGAGAGAGTTAAGTGCCATCAAGTAATAAGGCCAGGTCATGAAATATCCTGTCCAGAGACTGCTAAGAAGCAAATGAATTACATAGCAATGTGAGCTTTTTGGCACAAAACCTACTGAAGGACCCTGTTGAAATGCAAATGACTTTATTATGTTGAATCACATTAAACTTCATAAATAGTATAATGCACATAAATCCTAGGAAAACTGTTTGTGTTGAGAAAATAAAGTGAATTAATATGAGAGCATGCATACATTAGATAATGCCTATGAAGCAGCTTTATAAATATATTGCATTTTATTTGCCATTTACTATTTGCATTTA
>NW_012148730.1:8206797-8208056 GCF_000956105.1 Propithecus coquereli
ACTTTTTTCCAACACATATCTATGGAATCAAATTATATTTTTATCCCTCTGTATATATCTTCCTTTTTATCTTGACCACAATTTCCCTAGAAATTAGTTTCCCTATTTGTTTGTATTAACAATTTTGTTCCAGTTTGATGCCTAACATTTTTTTAATATATTGACAATTTTTCTCAAAATATTGATGAGTTTACAGTGCTTGTTTATATTTATAAAATATGTTCAAGATTGTTTGATATTCGTTGCTTCAATTGGTTTCTCCACACACGTAAAATCACTTTTACAGTACTGTAAATATAAATGATGATTAAAGGAGTCCTGGCCACGGTAATTCACATCCACACTGTCTATTCTCTGTGTCTAAAAGAGGTTGCCCTCCAGGTTTAGAAGATCTCTGTCTATCACAGTATTTCATGACATCTTATGTGGCATCGCTCTACTTTTTTCTCTCATTATAAAATACCAAGAGCAGAATCTCCTACAGAAAAATGTTCCCATAGCTTTTTTAGATAAAGCTGTTCTTTCTTTTTTAATGGATTTTGTATTAGAAATGAATGATGCATCCATTCAAACTGCTAGCTAGGGATCAGTCATCATTATATACTTCTACTGAGGATCATTTCTCTAATTTCTACTAATTGACCCTTAACTACAATTCTTCCTATTTTATATCTTTGGCAATTATTTTTCTGTGTTTCATAAAAAGAACACACTTTTCAGGTTTTCACTTATTTACCTATACCGAGATCTGATTCTCTTAGCTCTGTTATATTTTCCCATCAATCAAATATCATCCACTTTATAAGTCCCAGAAACATTTTAATGCTTCTATGCTGTTATGACATCCTTCCTAGTACATCACACTGCTATGAAATTATTTAATTTTTGTTATGTATTTTGTCATTTCAATGCCATTTCATCAAGGAGGAAAGATATCACGGGCTGGACATTCGTTTCCCCCCCAAATTCAAATGTTGAAGCCTTAATCCTTAAGTGATTGTATTTGGAGATGAGACCTTTGGTAAATAATTGTATTTCTTTCATTTATCAAAAAAACCTACCCCATGGAAGTATGATATACTTGGCTTTTGTTATGTCAAATGTACCTTCCTCTTTAAAGGATCTTGGCATTAAGTCCACTAAATTTTCACAGTTAGAAATTCCAGATTTTTTTTTAGAAAGAAAAAACAGACAAATGGATTCTCAGACTAGAAGCAAAAATATCCACTAAAGTTTGTGAAAGAGCGATAGAAAAGTAG
>NW_012148730.1:8210047-8211181 GCF_000956105.1 Propithecus coquereli
AGGTTTTTTTTTTTTGTTTTGTTTTCATTTGTCATGGAGTAAAGGTTTCCTCTGAGATGGATGTTGTCAAGAAATGGCAGCAATTCTATAATTGAGTATTTTAATGTCTTATTTAAGAAGGGAAGACTAAGCCAAGGCACAGCTATAATTGGTAAAGAAGCAACAATCACTCATATTAGCAGGGAGAGGGGAATATTTAGTGTTTTTTGGCTTGAACAGTGGTCAGGTTTAATCTGTGTGCAGACATGATAGGAGAGTGCTGCTGTTTTTGTAACATGGTCACAGTGGTCTTATCTGATGTTTGAACTTTTGCAACCACTGTTGTTACTGTTTAGAGGGTCCTAAATAAGCTAGATATATGGATACTCTGCAAACTATTCATTCCACTTTTAGGTATAAACTTGAGAGAAATCTGTACATATTTCCCCAAAGCACATGTATAAGAATGTTCTTAGGACTTCCTTTTGTAATAGCTAAAAACTCACATAACCCAATTGTACATATTCTTCAGAATGGATAAGTAAATTGCCATATATTTATATAGTCGATGTGGTTAGGATATGATTCCTGACTGCTGGTATTTACAACTTGTGTAATCACCTCACTTTGGAGTGAACTGGACCTAAAAACTGACCTCTAACCAATACAATACACAAAAAGTGATAGGATTCGACCTTTAAAATTAATTAGTAAAGAGACTGTGGCTTTCCTCTTGGGTGTTCTCTCTCACTTTTTCACTGGCTCTGAGGAAAGCCAGCTGTCATCCTCTGAGTTGCCCTATGAGGAAGACCACAAGGCAAGTAACTGATGTCTCTGACCAACATCCAGCCTGGACCATGTGACTTAGCTTGGAGTCAGACTTCCCCCATTAAGGCTTGAGATGACTGCCACCCTGTCTCACACTTTCATTGCAATATTTAGGCAGACCCTGAGCCAGAGGTACTCAGCTAAATTATGCCTGGATTCCTGACCCACAGAAATTGTGCAATAATACATAAACAAATGACAATTACATGAAAAAAACTTACATAAATATTGCAAACATAATTTAGAGCAATAAAACCAGACCACACAAAATGGTGCCCACTATGTGATTCCATCTAAATACTACCCAAAGTGATCTACAGATTCAAT
>NW_012148730.1:8213931-8214679 GCF_000956105.1 Propithecus coquereli
TTCCCCATTCAGTGGGTTTGTCATATGTGGCTTTTATCATGTTGATGTAAGTGCCTTCTAACCTAGTTTTTGGAGAGCTTTTATCATGAAGGGACATTGAATTTTATCGAATGCTTTATCAGCATCAATTGAAGTGATCATATGGTTTTTGTCCTTTGTTCTGTTGATATTGATTGATTTGTGTATGTTGAAACATTCTTGCTTCCGTGGGATGAATTCTACTTGATCATGACAAATAATCTTTTTCATGTGTTGTTGAATTTGGTTTGCTAGTATTTTTGTTGAGGATTTTTGCATGTAAGTTCATCAGAGATATTGGCACAGAGGTTTTTTGTTTTTTTTTTTGTCATGTCTTTGGGTTTACTATGAGGGTGATACAGGCCTCATAGCTTGAGTTTGGGAGTATTCCCTCCTCCTCAATTTTTTGGAATAGTTTTAGTAGGAATGATATTAGCTCTTCTATGAATGCTTGGTAGAATTCAGCAGTGAGGTCCTTAGGTCCTGGGCTTCTCTTTGATGGAAAACTTTTTATTACTGCTTCTATCTCATTACTTATTATTAGTTTATTCAGGTTTTGGATTTCTTCCTGGGTCAATCTTGGTAGATTGTATTTGTCTATGAAGTTATCCATTTCTTCTAGATTTTCTAATTTATTGGCCTATAGTTGCTCACAGTAGTCTCTAGTGATCCTTTGGATTTCTGCACTATCAGTTGTAATGTCTCCTTTTTCATATGCGATATTAGTTTT
>NW_012148730.1:8221834-8222494 GCF_000956105.1 Propithecus coquereli
TTCATTGGCATTTGTCTACCTTCTTTTGAAAAACTTCTGTTCATGTCTTTTGCCCACTTTTTAATGGGGTTGTTTTTTTTCTTGCTGATTCGTTTGAGTTCTTTGCAAATTTTGTATATTAGCCCTTTATTAGATGTACTGTTTGTGAATATTTTCTCCCATTCTGTAATTGTCTCTTCACTCTGTTGATTATTTCCTTTGCTGTGCAGAACTTTTTTAATTTAATCAAGTCATATTTATTTATTTTGACTATTACTATAATTGCTTTTGGGGTCTTAAATTCTTTGCTGAGACCAATGTCTAGAAGAGTTTTTGCTACATTTTATTCTAGAATTTTTATGGTATCATACCTTACATTTAAGTCTTTTATCCATCTTCATTTAATTTTTGTAGGTGGTGAGAGATAGGGATTCTGTTTCATTCTTCTGCTATTTAATTTCCCTAGCATAATTTATTGAACATTTGCTTAAAATATTTATTGCAGCACAATTCACCCTTGCAAAGATGTGGAATCAATCTAAGTGCCCCTCAATTCATGAGTAGATTAATAAAATTTGGTGTAAATACACACACACACACACACACATATACACACACCATGGAGTACTACTCAGCCATAAAAAGAAATGAATTAATGCCTTTTGCAACAATTTTGATGGA
>NW_012148730.1:8222544-8224458 GCF_000956105.1 Propithecus coquereli
CTGTGCAGATATCACTTCCATTTGCCCTGATAATGGGTTTGCACACCATGCATTGACAATATAAAGAGAAAAGCCATTTGCAAATGAAGTAAATAGCACTTAGAAAAGTAGCCACATGTGGTAAAGCTAAAATCTATTCAGGGAAAGCCTGTAAATGATTTTAGGACTAAAATGAGAAGTAAAATTGACCATAAAGCTTACTAAGATGTCCAGGTTCTAATAGCATTTAAAAGAATAAATATCCATAATTATTTTTGAAACTATATAAACAACCCTAAAAAAAGAAACAGTTTACAAGTTCAGTGGAAATGAAAAACAAACAGATGGGTCACTTTAATATCAACTGGTATATAGAAGAGTTAATGGAAAGTAATTTCCTGAATCTTTGCAAAATTTGCATCAGAGGAACTTTAGATGGTTGTGACAGACTGAGAATAAAATCAAGTAGCATTAGATTTATCATCCAGGAGAGACTTTCCAGTTGCCATGTTACCTGTATATATTCTCTTTCTTATAATGAAAATGTAATGACGGGAGATGAATTTAAGAGCTTAATTTGAGCACAGAAATGGCCAATTTTGTACAATTGTCCAGGGGTCCACATTCTCTCCAGGGAGAGAATCAACAGAGGAAACAAAGTATGGGGAACAACTGTGTTTTGCATAAATATATGTTTGAAAACATCTAGGGATACTTCATGCCTTCTTTTCTTTCTTGTCTATGTTAAGATATCAGTGTTAGAAGATTTCTGTTTCTTTCTCATCTCTTCTATTAGCAAACCGTAAACCTTCTTCTTCTTGGAAATAGGAAATTCTTTCAATTCCAGATTTTTTAAATAAAATTAGGATTGTAGGATTTGAGCAATTTTTTTGTAACCAAATTTTTCTCCCTATTTTGTAAGCTCCAAATAAATGTGCACATACATTGTTTAATATGATAAAACTGTATATATCTAAATATACATTGCTTTATTATTAAATATACATCTATGTTTTACGAATTTAGTGTTAAATATACACATATGTGTTTGTGTCTTTTTGTGAATCTGTATGTATGTGAATGTGTGTGTGTATGTGTGTATGTAAAATTGAGCCTTAAGCTACCTTGTACTTGTATCTGATATTTTTATGTCTCTCTCACTTATTTGGTAAACATCACTCTACTACATTTTGTTATTGTCAAGAACTAGTATTTTTGAGCTTTTAACAACTGATACCTGAAATTAACTTTTTATGGGAAAACTGCAAAGGTTGATTCTCCTTTGATTAGAAGCATGTTAGCAGCCCAGATCTTCTCTGAGTAGGTCACGGAAAGGAACAGGGGTACCCTATACACATTAATGTCTATGTTGTCCTCCAAATGCAACCTCGGCATACTGTCACGTTCCTCAGGTCCCCATAGTATTCCTTGCTTATAATATGGGGCTTTAGTGCCCATTTTGTAAGGACTTTTTTGACATCAGTAGGATTCACTTTCTGGCAAGAAGCTAGCATCCCTGGATTATTTCATCATCTTGACCAAATCCAGTAGCCTATTTGTAAACTTCATTGTTAAGTGCAAATTAATTATAAGCAATCAAAATCTTTAAGTAAATAAAGTACCCCTTTCTTTTTCACTATATAGACTTCCTAATTTTACATATGTGGCCAGAACCAATAAATTCAGGTAGCTATCTCAGTCCAGATTCTTTATAAAATGTTCGTAGCCATTTTAATAATAATAACATGATGATGATGATGGCGATGATGATGATGGTGATAAGAAGCAAATACATTCAAAATGCACATATAATGCTAGTAGTCCACACACTTTCTATATTTTACTCTTTTTTTTTTAGAACCCAATTACAACATGTTATACTTTACATACATTAACTCATTTAAACATCACAACAAAAATTAGGTACTGAAAATA
>NW_012148730.1:8225753-8228002 GCF_000956105.1 Propithecus coquereli
ACACACACACACACACACACATATACACACACCATGGAGTACTACTCAGCCATAAAAAGAAATGAATTAATGCCTTTTGCAACAATTTTGATGGAACTGGTGACCATTATCCTAAATGAAATATCTCAAGAATTGAAAAGCAAACATCATGTGTACTCTTTAATAATTTGGAACTAATCAATGGGTACAGAAAGAAGTAGGAGAAAAGGGGGAGGAGGGGAGGAGTAAAAACCTAACTAACAGGTACTAAACACTATTTGGGTGATGGGCACACTAGTAGCCCTGACTTAAGCATTACAAAAGCTATCATTATAACAAAAACATTTGTACCGTTTTAGTATGTTGAAATAAAAAAGAAAAGGTTCTATACCATTTCTCTAAATTACAGATGTTTAGATTATTTTCAATTTTTATTACAATTAAGAATAGTGTAATAAAATCCTTTTATCTAAAAAATGTAAATTGCCTAATTATGGCTTATATTATATACTATATATCTACATGATACAAATATAATTTTTACTTTCACATCCAACTTATATTTTCCAAAGAAAAAGATGTTTTTGATAAATGCTTACAAATTTTCCAAACCATGTTTACATTGAATTATTTTAATAAAATTAACTTACTACATATTTGTAATTATCAACATGACGATAATTTTAAAATAGGAGTTTTATTTTTCTAGAATGAGCTTGGATTGGATTTTTGGTTTATGAGTAATAACTTGTATATCCATTACATGAGTTGGTCATTCATCAGCATAAATCCATGATTTTTAAAATTCACTTTCATAGCTAGCTAGCTAGTCAGTGATCATCTACAGCCTGTAAGCACATTCCAATGCTTAAACCCTCTGTATCAACACAGGTGGAAATATCAATAATTGAGAAAGATATCTGCAATATTCAGGATCTTAAATATTATTTGGGTTACCTAAATTTTCACTGTTTCAAGGACAAATGGAAAATTAACCAAAAGGCAAAAAAAAAAAAAAAAGAAGGAAAAAGAAAATGGGATAAATGCATTGCCTTGGTTATAAGTTCATGTGACCTTAACATTCCTGTTAATGAAAGAATTTGGTATTCAGATTAGCATATTAAAATATAAATTGGAGAAAGTAGTTGTTTAAATGGAAGATAATGAAACAAACTGTTTGTAAAGAAGCTTTTATACAAAATGCTTTGAAAGTGATGCTGCTTTCTGATGGCAGAGGACTGACCTAATTAAGATGCTTAACTAGATTGAATGCCTACGTATTTCCAGTCTGAAATCTCTAAATGATTTCATGTGATGGCAGTCAGGAAAATATAAAGACCACAGGGGGATTGATCTTATGACCTCAGCTTCATTAGCTGAATACATTTAATAAACTGAGTTAGCAGGGTCTTAGTAATGGCTGGGACACTTGTCATCATTACTCATCAATCCGTGTAAAGACATTTAACCATGATGAAAGTAAAAGCTACTCCAGTGATTATGTCCTTGAGTATAAAAAGAGCAGCTCATTTCAGCCTCTTTCACTTTACTTTTAGATGTATATGAAGCTGCACCAACATCCTCTTATCTTTATTCTACTCCTTCTTATCTCATTATTTCATAAATCACAAATGTGTATCCTGTTATGACCAATATTATAGAGTATAAACATTGGAGTTTTTTAATAGGTTATTTCAACATTCTTTATATGATATAATATTATATAAGTTGTGCTGTTCTCATTTTGATATCCAGGTATCAAGAAGATTTGTGTTACATTATCATCAAAATATTCTATATCAAATATAATCTCAAATAGAGTATTAAAATTCCACATCCCTTGAAACATGTCCCATGTGACAAATTAGACATAGTCACTGGCAGATAGTAAAAATAATATTGACTATTTAGAAGTTTAAATTCCTTTTTGATTGTGGGAATGAAAATCAGCCATATAAAATTAAGCAGGTATTAGCAAAATATAGGCCTAAGATATCACCAAGTTCAAAGTTTCTGATAGGTCATATTTAGTTTTTTTAAAAAAAATTAATTTCACAATAGTTTTAGTACACAAGAGTTGTCCAGAAAGTATTCAGCCATGTAATATGTTCTTGTTATATTCACAATGGCTGGATACTTTCTGGACGGCCCTCGTATAAGTGACACCCTACGGGATCTCCTACTTTCCAGACATAGTTCTTTTTTTTTTCATTATATAGTATAAAAATATAGTATACAAACCAATTTCTCCTTAATAGTCAGAATCGACC
>NW_012148730.1:8228052-8229389 GCF_000956105.1 Propithecus coquereli
AAGGACTTCTTCAGTAATATCCTCAAAACACAGGCAACCAAAGCAAAATTGGATAAATAGGATAACAACAAACTAAAAGTTCTGCACAGCAAAGGAAACAATCGACAAAGTGAAGAGACAACCCACAGAATGGGAGAAAACATTTGAAAACTACCCATTTGACAAGAGATTAATAATTACAATATATAAGGAGCTCCAGCAACTCAATAGAAAAAAAAATCAAGTAATCCAATTAAAAAGTGGGCAAAAGATCTGAATAGACATTTCTCAAATGAAGACATAAAAATGGCCAACAGCTATACGAAAAAATGCTCAACATCATTAGTTATCAGAGAAATGCAAATCAAAACTACAATGAGATACCATCTCACCCCAGTTAAAATGGCTTTCATCAAAAAGACAGAAAATAAAGAATATTTACAAAGTTGTGGAGAAAGAGAAACCCTTGTACACTGTTGGTGGGAATGTAAATTAGTGCAACCACTATGGAAAACAGTATGAAGGTTCCTCAAAAAACTAAAAATAGAAATACCAAATGACCCAGAAATCCCATTGTTGGTATATATTCAAATTTGGAGAATTCAGTACATTGAGATGATGTCTGCACTCCCATGTTAATTGTAGCACTATTCACAATAGTCAACATTTGGAATCAACCTAAGTGTCCATCAAGGAATGAATGAATAAAGAAATTATGGTACGTATACACAATATATTATATAACCACAAATAAAAAGAAGAATAAAATTCTGCCTTTTTCAACAACATGAATGGAACTGGAGAATATTATGTTAAGTGAAATAAGCTAAGCTCAGAAAGACAAATCTCACATGTTTTTACTCATATGTAGGATCTAAATATTAAAAACAATTGATCTCATGAATGTAAAGAGTAGAATAATGGTTACAGAGGCTGGAAAGGGTAGTGGGGAGGGAGGAATAAATTGGTTAATGAGTGCAAAAATACAGTTAGATAGAATGAGCAATATTTGGTAGTGTGACAAAGTGACTATAAATCAACAATAAATTAGGGTATATTTTAAAATAATTATAGAGTGGAATTAGAATGTTCCTAACACAAAGAAATGGTAAATGACTAAGATAATGGATATCCCAATTGCCCTGATTTGATTAATTTACATTATATGCCTATATCACATGTACCGTGTAATAATACACAAGTATTGTGTACTCAGAATAATTTTTTTTAAGAAAAGAAAAAGTAAAGAAAAAAAAGATTTGTTTCTATTATCTTATTTGTTTTCTTTTTTACCATGTCTTTTGTTTACTTCCACTGACTAAATAAATTTTATTTTGTTCAACATCTCTGCCAGTTTG
>NW_012148730.1:8229439-8230815 GCF_000956105.1 Propithecus coquereli
TCATTATATAGTATAAAAATATAGTATACAAACCAATTTCTCCTTAATAGTCAGAATCGACCCTCTCAGCAAGTACAGTAACCCCCTTTCTGCCTATTGATTCCATGGCATGAGGCCAAGTGGAAGTTTCAACTTCCGGTTCAAGGGAATCATTTTTCTCTTTCCTGGTAGAACATTCTTCATTTTGGAACAAAGATTGCCAGATTAGGGAAGCCTAACAGAATGGAGACAGAAAAAATATATTTTGTTAGTAGATCTCTAGGAATAATAGTGATAGGAGCCATTGTAGTACCCAAGAATGGCTAGCTACAGATTTTGTACTTTGGTAAATGGGTTTCCCATCATATTAGGTGGGCACGAATTTTCACATCACTGTAGGCTGTTCCCTTAAATATGATGAGCTGAGAAATACGAGTACTGCCAGAAAGATGACAAGCCGTCTCCCTAAAAGACAAAAAATAACACATTTGCCATTTCAATGATTATAGTTGCTGTTGTTATATTTCTTTTAATTTGCTAAGGACAATGTCTCTTCTTCAAGCTGCATTATTTGGATAAGGACAGCGGGGTGAAAATCTCTACTCAGGATAATAAAAAACAATCATTACAGGCTGTGGCAGGAATTCATATCCAACAAAGTTTGACTTACGCTGCTGAATCCATGTTTTCCCTTCAGCTTGTGGTTTGAGAGTTAGATTTCTAACCTCTAATTTGTCATCTTAGACATTATCTTTGATGGTGCCACAGAGCTTTCTGAGCATACCACTTCAGCTTTTCAGGTGGAGATACAGACCTTACTATCACTCCATAGACCCCAAGACTAGAGACAAATGTAAACACTATACAGGTCGGATGGGCAATAGTTGTTCAGCTGCCTGGCTAGAAGTACAGGACCCTGTTTTATACTACAGGGTAAACATGGAAGCTTTCAAGCATTTAGATTTACTGCAATTAGGCACACGAGATTGATGATGATGTTGGTTTCTGAAAGAGGCCCATGTGGTTCTCATTCTTAAAACAGATATTTGGGAATAGTTCTTTTCTAATATAATATAAAATTATCCCATATGTTGTACTATAAAGATTAACAGACCCTGGCAGAAAGAATGGAAGAAGAAAATTAAAGATTTCCTGGGGCAGGTGTGGATGTGGTACTGCTGGCATGAGCATTCACAGGAGTCTGTTCTATACGCTGAGTTATATGAAGCACAAATGCTGGGTCAATCCTTGTTGCTCCCCCCGACCTTTGGTAGCATTGATGCATATAATGACATTATCACTCTCTCTGATGGTGGCCTTGAAAGTTGTTCTTCCTTCCAGGAAAGGCTGGATGTCCTTTGTGTATGGATTTGATTTCTTCTCTTTTAGCCAAAGTA
>NW_012148730.1:8236730-8237573 GCF_000956105.1 Propithecus coquereli
TTGGTTCCAGCTATCCCAAAGACCTCTCTAAAACATACAGCCTACAAGAAAGAATACTCTCTGCATGTGATTGTTCATACTGAATAAACACTACGGCAATCTAAAGAATCAAGAAAAATAAAATGTTAAATGGCTTAAAAGTGTATTTTAAAAACTTTTTATGTGTTTCATATTTCTTCATGTCTTTGTAATAAAATGGTACAAGAACTAATGTTATAAAAGTATTATATTCTCAGGCAAATGAAAAATCAAACAAACATTATAAACTCAAATAGTGAGGGCCTGTCATAGTTTATTTTCTGTTGCTGTAACAGAATACTACAAACTGGGTAATTTATAATGAACAGAAATTTATGTAGCTCACCGTCCTGGAGGCTAGGAAGTTCAAGAGCATGGCGTCGGTGTCTGGCAGGTTTCATCCCCTGCTGGATGAGCCAGCCAGTGAGAGGCCCCAGGGGCCAGATTTTCTGTATAGCATCTTACTCATGTGCTAACTAACCAGCTCCCACGACAAGGATATTAATCCATTCGTTAGAGTTCTGCCCTCATGACCTGGTCACTTCTTATTAGGCTTCATGTGCCAACACTGTTGCACTGGGGATAAAGTTTCCAACCCATGAACTTTTGTGGAACACATTCAAACCATTGCAGGGCCCTCCTAATTAAAATTTGAAACAAAGAGTGAAAATGTAAATAATTGATTTCTTTCAACTTCTTACATCAAATGATGCATTGGAATTAGGAGGAAAAATTGATAAACCAAAAATACTCTAAAAGATTTAAATATAATCCTTGAGTTTTAAAAAATTGCAGTAAGAAAATATTAATAGTTTTTGAAATTTT
>NW_012148730.1:8237623-8240698 GCF_000956105.1 Propithecus coquereli
AAAGTAATTCCTTTAGAAAGAGAAATTTTTGTTTTAAATAAAATTATTTCCATCATCACATTATACTAAACAATAAAGATAATGCATGTATCTTGAAAATTCTTATCTCTTTTTCAGGAAAATATACAGACTTAAGGTAATCTATAGGATGCATAGATACAAAAAAAAAGATGATCTTACAGGAAAATTCACAATAACATAAAGATACATGAGATGAAACTATTAGGAGCAGAGGGTGTGAGTATATTTTCCATTTATTCTTTGGAAGCTGTTGAGTGTAGCTAGATTTAAGGATGCTGTTTCCAACATTAAGATAGAAATGAGCCCTGGTTCTCGCCTTTTCCAGTCATTGATCAGTTGTGTCATCATGAGGGCCACTTACTTCTCTGAATCTTTGCAAGAGGGAATTAAACTATATTTTTCCCCCAAGATCCTCCTAGTTGTAATTATACGAGTACTTATTTGTGTTACATGAAGTAATTTCCACTGACAGTTCTAGGTTTATTTTATTTTTAAAAAAATGCCATTTGAGTCATTTAAGCAATTATCTGAAATAAATATTGATATTTGATTTAACATCTTTGCCATACATCCAGGACTACACTGATGCTTGTAACTGGCAGTAAGAGGTGGCAGCATTTGAAACTCAACCTTGTATCTATTTTCTATCCAATGAGATGGCTTAGTATATTGTGGTAGGTAAAAAAAAAAAAAAAAAGCCTCTAAAAAAATGCCCACAACCTAATCCCAGGATTCTGTGACTATGTTACGTTACATGTCAAAAGAAACTTGCAGATGTGATTAATTTAAGGATCTTAAGATGGAAAGATATTGTGGCTTATCCAGGTGGGGCCAATATAATCAAAAAGGTCCTTCTAAGCAAAAGAGGGAAATAGGAGTGCCAGAGAAGGATATGTGAGGATGGAAGCAGAGGTTATAGTGATGCGATTTTTGGCCCTGAAGATGGAAGGGACCACAGACTAAGAAATACCAGCAGCCTCTAGAAGTTTAAAAAGGCAAGAAAATAGATTCTCACCTAAAGCCTCCAGAAGGAACCTGGAGGGTTCCTTGACACATTAATTTTAGCCCTGTGAGATTGATTTTGGGTTTCTTACCTCAAGAACTCTCAGATAAAAAGCCACTATGTTTGTGGTAATTTATTAAGCAGTAATAAAAGACTGATACGATGTATTTTCATCTCTACCTCTTTTTTTTTTGTAACCTGGAAGCAATAAAATAAAAGTTAGTGAAACTTGGATTAATTTTTACCTTGCGATTGCTAAATTTTTTATAGCATAGTATTTAATTACTTTAGGGTTCTAAATGAATACCAATAGGATCATTTGAACAATTAGGGAAAAATGGGAATAGAAAAATGCAAATCCATTATCATTTCTGGAAAATAATTAAATATGCAAAGTGGGCAGAGACTTTATTTTTCTGTACGCTCCTAGTACCACATTAATCCACCAATCTGCACTGACGCTAATGCACTGTGTCTTCTCCCCTATTTCTATAGCTAATCTGCTATGGATCTTTCAGCCTATATATTGATTTAAGGTTGAAATGCTTAGTAAACACTGCATGAAAATATTTTCTAAGTAGATATATTCATCTACAATTTAAAAAATAGACATATAAACCTAGCAGTCATGAATCTACAGGTAGTAGTTAAAGCTATGGAGCATGATAATATTACTCAAGTAGCAAGTGTAGTAAGAAAGAGAAGAGATTTCTTGGGTAGGTCAAGGTTGAGAACTTGGAATACAAAAAGGACCAGAAAAAGAGATTGAGAATGAGTAGCTGGTGAAGATGGGTTTGATGAAAACTGAGATGTGATCATTTAATTTAACAATGTGGAAATTATTGATTACCTTGGCAGAAAATGACATTGGGGACAAAACAAAACAAAAAGTGTGTCTGGCATGCATTCAAGACAAAATGAAAAACAAACAAGCAAAATATAATACAGACAACACTTAAACTGGAAGAAAATGTAGGTCAAAGAAGTTTTATTTCCGTTTTATTTTGAAGGTAAAGTACAGCTTGTGCACTATGGGATTTATTCAATTGATCATCCAAGAAATAAATGAAATAATCATCGGGGGATGTCACTGAGTAGGTGAAAGAGGATGGGATCTATAGCACAACTGAAAGGATTAGCTTAAGGCATAATTAATCTAATAATTACAGAAAGTAAGGAAGATAATTAGCACGTTTGCAGGTGGATGATGTGATTCTGTGGTGTGACCAAGTGAAAAATATTTTTACATCTATTTTTAACTTCTCAATGAAATGGTAGAAAAGATAAGGTGAGACTAAAACTGAAGAAAAGGTTTTGAAGAAGAGAGGAGGAAACCCAAAGTCATCAAGGAAGGTAGTAGCAGACTGAATGGATTAAGGAGATTGCATTGCTGCACAGCATCAAAAGATCATGTGAGGTTAGTGACAATGTCTTCAAAAGCATGTCTTTGGGCACCAGGACACGTGAGAAAGAGGTGGAGACAGTTGACTTTATCCAAGGATGGATTTTTGCCAAGCAGATAATAAAGGTGCATGGGAGTGAACGTATATGCAAAGAAAGGATTTTAATGATTGATGATGATATCTATGAGAAAAAAGTCTACTATCTTGTTTGCGTAACGCACTTATCTTGGGGACTACAAGGTGAGTGGCCCCAAAGTTTAATCTTCATGTTACATTCACCTCTCTATTCTCCAGTAAGATGTGAACTATAAAAAATCAAGAACTTGAGCTATTCCCTGCTACATCTCTCATATTTTTCATTTCCGCTGCTGCCCTACTCTTGTTTTATTCATATTTTCTACCACAAACTACTTTCTCTATTTCCAGAGTTCATATGGCAGGAAATAAAGCCTGTAAATAAAGTCTGAACATTAGGAGAACTAATGTGCAGACTTTAAAGTTTCAATATACATCAAATAAGTATTTCAAAATTTGAAATTGAGAGAAAAAGACCAATAAATATTCTAAAAAGATAATGGTGGGCATTTTTGTTAAAAATAGAAGGAATGAATCTTTAAATTAAAGAGTATATTGTTGTAAGCTAATTTT
>NW_012148730.1:8240748-8241814 GCF_000956105.1 Propithecus coquereli
TTAATGGTGTGTATGAAAAATTGTGGAATCATTTAAATTATAAATGATAAATATGCTTTTTACCATAATCCTAAAATACCATCTGACAAAGTATATTATTTTGAGTACCCAATAAGTATTTTTTTGTATTTTGGTTTCTTTTCCTCAATGCCTCATAACATGCATTGTCCTCTCAGCCTGTTCTTTCAGAGGATCTTATCTCTTGTTAGTTTTCAAGGATTTCCAGGTTCATAGCAGCTGATTTTTTACTACAAGTTTTATAACTCTAAAACCATTAGAGTACATCAATGCTTCCCTAAATTGGTTTTTTTGGAGAAAATGTAATATGTTTGATGAATGCAAATAAAAAGATGGAAACATAACAGCATATTGGATTACTTGTTAATTTTCCTTTCTCAAATGTTTTATATTGAAGGGGATTGATTTGTGGAGTACATTTTCAAACCAATTTCACCTTTGTTTCTAGAAAAACTACATTTTGTCCTAGAAAGATATTGACATTTCATCAGAGGAAATAGATTCAGAATTGCTGCCCAGTAAAATCTTTCTTAGCAATAGTTTTCTATCTTTCACCAAAGACAATGCAATTGACCTTGGGTCGGAGGATAAAAAGCTGCCATTATCAAGTGACAGAATAACTGGTTGTCTTCCTCAGCCAAGTTTTTGGCATGACAGAGTTTTTTGAGTCAAGCCTTTACTTAGAGGAGGAACTAATCCAATAACCATAATAACTCAAATTGTACAATTACTTTATCTTTGTTAATTGAAATTGGTGGGTTTATCAGAAACAAAAAACAGAACTTCAAACCATTCAGACATCATAAACATGAATGAAATAGGACTTAAAAGAATCTTGCCATCTAAAAACATCACAAGTCAATTTCATATACTTCAAATGGCTTATCTTTGGGCCCTGTCTCATGTAAGAATAAGAGGCCAGAATTCATTTAAATTATAATAGTTTCACAACAAATAAACCTATTAGTTGTCACTTTCCAAATAATTATTAGAAATAAGCTTCCTAAAATAGAAAACATCTAATATCTAAAAGTAATTCCTTTAGAAA
>NW_012148730.1:8249541-8250214 GCF_000956105.1 Propithecus coquereli
AATTTTAATTTACTTTTTCACATGTTACATAATATAATTATTTATTATGAGTATTTTTAAATGTCTCCTCCTTCTAGACTATCAGTTCCCAAAACACAAGAATCTTTATCGATTTTATTTACCGAAGTATCTCCAGCGGCTACAACATTGCCTGGCATGTACAAAATACTCAAGATTTATTGCATTCATGAATACTCTTGGTCATGTTTCCCGATGCTCTGTAGTAACTATTGGCCTCCCTGAAGCCCCCCGTTAGGAGTCTAATATTCTCATATTTCTATCAAGAGCCTATATCCCAGGAATACCCCATGGTTTAGACCCTCCTTCTAGAAATCTCACATTCTGAAATCACCGTTTCTTTCTGCATTCCATTTTATCAAAGCTGTCATATAAAAAGGCTGTATCACTTTCACCAAAACTGTCATATAGGAAGACTAAATAATTGTGGTTAGGAATAGAGGTCCTTCGTTGTTGTGGTTTAATTTCCTTATGCATCAGATTTTTAGTGCTTATAGGTATATTTTGAATTGAGTAAGTAAGATCTACAAAAGTGTTAGTTATTCTTAGCTATTATTATTTAAGTACGCCAATATATAACTTGAAGGGGCTTTGGGAAAATTAAATGAGATATTTAACAACAGTAATTTCAAATCAAGTGTTTAATATAATGTTT
>NW_012148730.1:8253894-8255583 GCF_000956105.1 Propithecus coquereli
ATAAAAGGGGAGATTAAAACCATGTTATAAGCAATACCAAAATATTGACAAATGATTTTGGAAACATAATTTAGAAATTAAAAATAATTGCAAACTATATGATTTGAGTTAGTATTTTTCTGTACTTTTAATGTTTTATTATTATACCATATTTGTTTTTAATCACTACAAGATGGAGAGAGTAAAAGAAGGGAGATTTTAAACTTAACTCTAATTTCATGAAGTGAGTAATTCTTATTTTTTTCTCTCCAGTTTTTCTTTTGATTTTAGCTTTAGTATAAAGACTGCTTTGCCACATACAGCACTAAGCATAGTCTCTTCTCTCAAGAAATTCACAATCTGTGGAGATGTAACTAGGCAGACAATTCAGTAGGTGGTAAATGCCAGGGATGCAGTTATCTCTCATAGTTCTGATAGTGCTAAAAGGTCCAAAATGATACAGAACCAAAGTCTTGAATATATCCATGAATCATGCTCTCCCATGCCACGAGCATGCCAGCTAATGCACGCAAAATTGCCTTAGTGATTGTCTGATCCATTTAGTAACAATATTTCTTTTTCACTTCCAAAATAACTGGTTTAAATGATTTGGTTCTCCTATTTATTGCTCTCATAAGCACCGTGGTTACAGAAGCAAAAGTAGGTTAAATTGCCCTGTGTTCTCCCTTTTCCTACCACTCCATGAAACATTTACATCCTAATTCCCTTGCTCCAGCTGATCTTACCACCCATATCTAGGCTAACTGAAGGTGCAAACTTGCTTTGAGAACTTACCATCATTTCAGAAATTCGCTCTTTATATATTAAGGGTAATCCTCCTTTATCAAAGATCAAGACCTAGGTTAGTAATTTTATTGTTTATATAAACCTGACCTTTGAAAGCAATTTTTTTTTTATGCCTTGTTATATATCCTAAAATAATTCCTTTAAGCTTCAACTCCGGTTATCCTGGTGACATACAATTGCAACTCTAGCACTATCATAATTGCTATGGCCTAACTGGATTCATTGTAAGACTCCTAATCCTTCTGACCCACGTCCTACTTCTAAGCTTATTTGGTACATGTGAGTGCCATTGCGCCTTATGCTCACATAACACGCATGCTTCACGTGTTACGCGTTATGGCCATAACTACGGACATAGCTCCCTCTTCCAAAAAATCTTAGGTTCTTTGCACGATTACAAGGCCCTAAGTCACATTGTATAAGTTGTTAGATCAGCCTCTGAGAAGCCCTATTGTTATATTCTACCCAGTTTCTCCAGAAGTATGGGGAACTTTCTGAATAAATCAGACCCATTATAAGATCTTTATTTTCTTCACCAGAAGTTTCACAATGCATTGCCCTATACCTCCCTCCAAAGAAAAGAACTTATGGGACCAGGGAAAATCTAAAACTCTTTTAAAATTAGAGTGTCTGGGAATACAGGACCAGAGCCTTTGTTCACAATCCCTTTGGATTCATTTCCAAATAACTAAATGCAAATATCTATTACTAGTCCATTTTTTTTTATCAAATTATATATTTACCTATCTAAATATGTAGTACCATCTTGGTTACCATGGTGATTAATCTTTGTTCCTGGGTATCACAAAGAACATGAAAGGACTCAGCATTTTGAAAAGAAATATTTAGGAGCTCAGCACTGCCAACATCAGCACTTAACACCAACCACAGATGCTGCAGTGA
>NW_012148730.1:8255633-8257868 GCF_000956105.1 Propithecus coquereli
CCTCCTGCCTCAGCCTCCCAAGTAGCTGGGACTACAGGCATGCACCACCATGCCCGGCTAATTTTTTCTATTTTTAGTTGTCGGATTAATTTATTTTATTTTTAGTAGAGACGGGGTCTTGCTCTTGCTCAGGCGGGTTTCGAACTCCTGAGCTCAAACAATCCGCCCACCTCTGCCTCCCAGAGAGCTAGGATTACAGGCATGAGCCACCGCGCCCAGCCTCTGCATTCCATTTTATCAAAGCTGTCATATAAAAAGACTGTATCACTTTCACCAAAACTGTCATAGAGGAATACTAGATAATTGTGGTTAGGAATAGAGGTCCTTAGCTGTTGTGGTTTAATTTCCTTATGCATCAAATTTTTAGCGCTTATAGGTATATTTTGAATTCAGTAAGTAAGATCTACAAAAGTGTTAGTTATTCTTAGCTATTATTATCTAAGTACGCCAATATATAACTTGAAGGGGCTTTGGGAAAATTAAATGAGATATTTAACAACAGTAATTTCAAATCAAGTGTTTAATGTAATGTTTACTGCATTTCTTTTGTTATTGATACTTGTTGAGCAAACTCAATATGATCTGATTCAAAAACTCTACCCAACCACCAAATATTCTACATACCACCACTAATTTTTTGGTCTTCTTCTCTTTCTAGGTTTTTCCCCTAAATGATGCCATCAGTTCACATGGATTAAAATACTGTCTTAGCATAATAACAATGACTCCCAATGGTATAGATCTGGGACAGAACATTCTTCTAAACACAGGCCCACACACCCAACCTTACATTTCCATTTCCACATAGATTCCTCAAGGTTCTCTCAAAATTAAGTTTCTTATTTCCAAAAGTTTCTTATTTCCTCACTCCAATTTTTCTTTCATCCAAACCTACTATCAGTCCTCCAATATAATCTTTCCTATCTGTAAAGAACAGCACAGTCTGTTTAATTACTAAAGCTTGAAACCTAGGAATCATTTATAATTTTTCATTCCCTCATAACCATCGCACATCTTATGATTCAGTAAATCTTATGTTTCATCTCCTAAGTGCGGCAGCACAGTGCTCTCTTCCTCTTTCATCTTTATTGGCAATACCCAGTCTTAGCTGCAGTCATATCTTACCGCTATTAGTTTAACACTCTCTGAACTGAGTTAACTAGTTAATTATTTCCCAATCTTTTACTCTCTAGTTTACATAATAGTAATTCTCCTAAATATGCATATCTGATCGCAGAACTCTGCTTCTTAAAGCATTTCAATGGTTTCCCACTGCTCCTAGAATAAACATGTTACTCTTTCTCCTGGCTCCATCTATCCAATTTCTCTCCTATCTCTTTCCATATTATTTTGCTTTAGCCACATAATATGATTTTCAGTTCTCTACACATGCAGAGTTATTTCCTTCCTCAGGACCTTTGCACATGGTGTTTTCTCAGCCTGTATGTTCCATTCCCCAATCCTCACAGCACCAGCACCTCACTCCTTAGGTACTGGATGAATGGTATCTCTTCTGCAAGAGACCTCTCCTTATCAGCCTATCTGGGGTAGCCGTTGCCTCTCCCACCTCATTATTCTTCTTCTCAGCCCTCTATGCATTTCCTTTAAAGTATTAACACAATAAGCAAAATACATTATTAGTCTATTTACTCAAGGCAATAGCAGCTGTGAGACATCTTGTTAATAGAATATAATCCTATGAGAGGAAGAAACAAGATTCTGTTGCCCTGACACAGTGCTCAGTGCAATACTCACTGTACAGTAGGCACTAAATTCATGTTAATTAAAAATACTAATACATTCTATCGCACGTACTCACCATCAAATTGGTTTGTACTGATCAACACCTAAGTGCACACATAGGAATAACATTCATTGGGCGTCGGGCAGATACGAGGGGAAGGAAAGGATGGATATATACATACACAATGAGGGCGATGCGCATCGTCTAGGGGATGGACACGCTTGAAGCTCTGACTGGGGGTGGGCAAGGGCAATATCCGTAACCTAAACATTCATACCCCCATAATATGCTGAAATAAAATAAAATAAAATACAATAGCTACAAGAGAAGATTTGGAATGTTTTCAACATGAAGAAATGATAAATGTTTGAGGTGGTGGATATCCCAATTACCCTGATTTGATCATTATATATTGTATGTATATATCAAAATATCACATGTACCCAAAATATGTATAATTATTGTATAAGAATTAAAAATGCATGCACACA
>NW_012148730.1:8262116-8263038 GCF_000956105.1 Propithecus coquereli
TTTTAAAAGTATTTCCTTGTCATTAATGTGAACTAAGCTATTGCAGCGAAATGTCATTTGCTTAAAGGCCCCTAATTAACTCTCACTATTTGAAACTATTCTCCTAACAATTTTCAGAATGACCAAAAAAGTGAGGGGGTAGAAACACACTCATATGTAATCGTATGTCACTTATTTTAACCGACAGGAGCTAGTTAGAATAGAAAGAATAAAAGATTGAAACGGCTTACCTTAGGCCATTTCCAAAAAAGATTTTCTGGTTGAAGACCTCAAATACTTATTTAGATTTGGAAAAACAGCAATGTCTCATGGGAGAGATGGAGATAAATCCTTTTGAAGCTTTTCTCTAACCCCTCAACTAACAGCTTTCTTTTTACAGTATGGTCAACTTCTGCAAGGACAAGGTACATCCACACCAGTAAAGAGTTGTGGAGCTGTGTGGATTGTCTCAGGCCTGGATTTTCAAAAATGGGTTGGACTATGTGAACACAGAAACCTAGTTTATAAAAGTCTGGGTTTCGATGGAAATATAGCCCACCTGTTATATAGGAAATGTTTCTAAGTGAGGCTTTTTTGCTTTTTACACAGAACTTCTGTTTGATGTGACTAATATAAAATAATTCTGTCCTCGTGATTAAGAAAAACCTATCTGAAGCAGCGATGTTCTTCAGATGAACTTAAAGTCAGTTCACTATTACCCACTAACTAGAACTAACTTTATGGGGCAAAAATACACCATCTCTGTTCACAATGAAGTGGCTTTCTCTAAATATGGGGTCTTAAAGACTATTGTAGACATTCTAAGTACTTGGAGTAGTAGATAAGATAAACTACATGTAGGTTTCAGAGATTTTAACAAAGACAGAGGAAAGCAACATAGATTAAAGAATAAAATAAAATAGGCTAGATCTACTTCCTTTAT
>NW_012148730.1:8263088-8263381 GCF_000956105.1 Propithecus coquereli
AGAAAAACCTATCTGAAGCAGCGATGTTCTTCAGATGAACTTAAAGGCAGTTCACTATTACCCACTAACTAGAATTAACTTTATGGGGCAAAAGTACACCATCTCTGTTCACAATAAAGTGGCTTTCTCTAAATATGGGGTCTTAAGGACTATTGTAGACATCCTAAGTACTTGGAGTAATAGATAAGATAAACTACATGTAGGTTTCAGAGATTTTAACAAAGACAGAGGAAAGCAACATAGACTAAAGAATAAAATAAAATAGGCTAGATCTACTTCCTTTATGGCTTAAA
>NW_012148730.1:8264574-8264980 GCF_000956105.1 Propithecus coquereli
TCTCCTTTATTTCCTTTTTGGTTCAGTGGCATGAGAAGCCCAGATCGTCCATGTGGCAGTCTTGGTTTCCAGTTCTGTGGACACTTTTTGTTGTACTTGATGACAATTATTCTCCTTTGGGAACTAAGACCTCAAAACCAGCAAATCCTATGTCACAGAGAAGCAGTGATTATGAGGAAAACCTGCATGCCTTGGCCAACATGTAGCAATCGGGATGGGAAATAATTCAAGACAAAGAAAGAGGAATGGCGTCCTAAAATTGTCATTAGGGACGGTGTCAGTTAATTCCACAAAAATACATCCAAACTTTGAAATAAGAACTATCAGATATGACTGTGGATGTCACATAAAACTTAATAAAAACAATTTGAGTGAAAAAAATCAATAGAAGAGCTAGGCAAAAGAA
>NW_012148730.1:8265030-8266249 GCF_000956105.1 Propithecus coquereli
TCTCCTTTATTTCCTTTTTGGTTCAGTGGCATGAGAAGCCCAGATCGTCCATGTGGCAGTCTTGGTTTCCAGTTCTGTGGACACTTTTTGTTGTATTTGATGACAATTATTCTCCTTTGGGAACTAAGACCTCCAAACCAGCAAATCCTATGTCACATAGAAGCAGTGATTATGAGGAAAACCTGCATGCCTTGGCCAACATGTAGCAATCGGGATTGGAAATAATTCAAGACAAAGAAAGAGGAATGGTGTCCTAAAATTGTCATTAGGGATGGTGTCAGTTAATTCCACAAAAATACATTCAAACTTTGAAATAAGAACTATCAAATATGACTGTGGATGTCACATAAAACTTAATAAAAACAATTTGAGTGAAAAAAATCAATAGAAGAGCTAGGCAAAAGAAAAGAATTCATCTGACAAGTATTTAGACAAGTGGCATGGAACTGTGAGAAACGTCATTAGGCAGATTCATGCACATCCAGGTAAGGGGATTCATGTGTCTCCACCATTTTCTCCCCCTCACATAGCTTTCTAATGATGTATTCTTAAATGCCTAAGCATCCTGAATTAGTCCAGTCTAAGTCACCAATTTTACCTCATTTTATCCCTCCTGTGCTTAACTATGATATGAACACAATTGCATGATAAATATGTCTTGAGCATCCAGCCACATTTCCAGTTTAAGGTAGTCAACATTTTTTAAAACATTTGAGAAATTTGCTCAACTTCTTAGACTATATTATTCTTTCTATGATAATGATAATGTTGTAATTTACATAATTATATTTTGTCTCTTTGACACTTTCTCTGAACACCCTTTCGAAAATTGTTCCCTAATCTATGTTGTCCTGTTTTATAGAATACCATTTGTAGTGGTTTGAATGGTGGTTCCCAGAAAGATATTTCCACATCCTAATACTCAGAATGTGGATTAATTTAGGGGGAAAAATTCTTTATAAATACAGTTAAGAATCTGGAGATGAAATCATCCTGACTTATCTGGGTGATCCCTAAACCCAATGGAAAGTATCCTTATTAGAGAAACACAGGGGAGACACAGAGAAAGAAATAAGGTCATATGAAGATGGAAAAGAAACTGGAGTTATGAAGCTACATTCAGGAAACACCCAGAACTACTAGAAGCTGCAAGATTCTCTGAGAGCCTTTGGAGAGAGCTAACCTTTGACAACACCTTGATTTCAGATTTCTGGCCTAC
>NW_012148730.1:8277453-8278118 GCF_000956105.1 Propithecus coquereli
TCTCAGTGTTCTTAATAACTTTTAGGAACCTAAGGGAGTCCTGAAACCGACGACTTTAAGAACTACTCATCTGTACAATTGTGTTTATATCAATTTTATATGCACAAATTTTTTTTCCCCTATTTGTGAAATGAAAGCATAAATAAATGTAGGTCTATGTTTCAACAAAAGAATGCATGAAAATCAAGAACTAAATGTATTGGAAATAGTAAATAATTACAGGTAAGAAAAAGATTAAAGATTTTTGGTTTTGCTCTTAGTGATAATTTGAAAAAGCATCGTTTCCCTTTCCCACTTGAAACACATCTTGGATTTGTTTCATACTTTCTCAAAATAAAAATTCAATCTTTACCATGAAAATCTCTTCAGTATGAGTCTCCTATCTATTTGTTATTTACCATGTGTTTCCTTTAATTTTTCAATTGCTTTTGTATTATTTTTAATCAAATAATTTTAGGTATATTTACCTAATATACCTAAATACTAGTGAGTCTTATACTTCTACACAGTGACAATTATTCCCTATGTGTTCATCTTGTATGTTGTATGTTTATCTCTAAGTACCAAGTTCAAATTACAACTTTTGAATTTTTCAAATTCAGGCATGATATATTGACTTCTCAATATAAAAATGAGTATTTGAGTTTCTTATGTACTCACAACCC
>NW_012148730.1:8278168-8278699 GCF_000956105.1 Propithecus coquereli
TGAGGTTATAAAATATTTCTTTCTTAAACTAATGAATTGTTTTTTGACATTTAGCAATTCTTAGAGTGAAATATTTTGTTGGTAGAAACAAATGCATGCATTCCCCAAAATTAGTATTATAATACATTGAATCTAGAATGCATGATGATTTAAAATTAATTGCAACATTGAATATGACCAATTTAAAGCATAATTAAAAAGACTATTTAGCGTTTCTGTGCAGTTTATATCAACAGATCTTAATATGGCACCAAATTGTAAAATAGTTGTATTCTTCACCACTGCACACTCACAGTAGAAAAAAAAAATTTCTTCTAAATTTTTCTGTGATGAAATGCTAAAAATTTCTAATTTTCCTTAATCTTCACACTTGGACACACCTGCTTTTCAATATTTTGGGTGAAGAAGTGAAGTTTTCATAAAGTATTTCTGCTGCCTAATGAAGCACAGCAGTTGTCTCAAGGTAGGATAATTGTTTGAGTTGCAAGCTCAACTAGCAACTTTTTTCAAGGAAAAGTATTCTTACTTGAA
>NW_012148730.1:8284169-8284607 GCF_000956105.1 Propithecus coquereli
CCTATACTCTCTTTTAAATGTCTTACTATTTTTCTTTTTACATTACATTTTTAATTTTTCTGGTGTTAATTTTTGCCTATGATGTATGTTAATGATCAGTTATACTTTACCTATGTGGATAATTGATTTTCCCATTTTATATTACTGTAGAGTCTACCATTCTACACGAACCCAAAGTACAACATCTGTCCTATATCAACTTTTTCATAAATACATCTCTCTCTCTCAGGTCCTTACTCTGTATATTTGTCCTATTTATTCTTCCCCATGTTATTACCCAAACTTTGAAATTACTATAGCTTTATTCTGGACATCTAACAGGTCAAATTCTGTCATCTAGTTCTTATTGTTCAAAAATCTTTGAGCAAGTTTTTGCTCTTGCTCTTCCTCTTTATGTAACTTTTAGAATCAGATTGTCAAGTTCCATGAAAAATGCTG
>NW_012148730.1:8284657-8285927 GCF_000956105.1 Propithecus coquereli
CACTTTAATCAAAGGGGCAGTAAGAGAAGAAATTTTTTTCATTATGCCTTTCCTAAAAAATATGTGTCCAACAATATTTTATTTTTTATTTTATTTTTTACCTTCATGAATGTAACAACAAAACATTTTTGTAGTGGCAAAAATGTTTGAATGGTTTCTCAGACTCCAGGAAGAATGGATATCTTTGGGGATTGCAGGAATTGCCACTGAACCATTGAGAAAACTGAAGATCCCTCAGTCCAACAGGACAGAGAAAAGAATCCTCTCAGAGGTACATCTCTTTGGTTTCCTAGACCCGGTATTTCCACTCTTCAGGTAAGTGTTGTTACTTAGGGCCATAGGATAAGCGTCAGAGACTGAGAAAACTGGGGCAGGTAAAATCCCACAGAAATCTTCTCTCTGTTCATTTTATACTTTTCATCCTGACAAGAGTTCTATCATAAAGTACATTTCTGTCACCCCCTCCATTTTGAAGGCTAATTATTATGCAAGGCAGGTTCCAGTGAGTTACAAAACCTCAGGAAAAACTCTGAAAGATTATATTGGCTGTGTAAAATCTGACTTTAGTACACCATGGCAGACTAACACTTGTCTTCCCTGAGGAACAGAAGGTCACCAGGGATTGACTTCACCAAAGTATTATCAGTAAATAGCTTACGGGATAAGAAGAAAGGAAAAGAATTGCTTAGAAGGGAGTTATTGATAAGTCGTGAGGCCAGGTTTTGTGCTTTGGGGCTCTGAAATGAAGGTTTCAATGGGAAAACCTCTGAGAATGCAATTTTCTTTGGATTCTCCCAAAGGCCAGATTTGGCTGCAGCTTTGAATTTCCGGACACTTTTATGTATGTAGCTCCAGTCCAGCTAATTTTTAGGGCATGAATAAAATATTTTAAATCTCGACTTTTGTGGATTATCAAAATCAATCTTAGAACTGGTTTGCCATTACTTAGGGGTAACATAAAGTTTAATTTTATGCTATTTAATATGTTTAATAACTCAGAGAAGAAGGGAGAGGCACAGTCAAGAAAAAGATATTAAAAATTTACAACACAGAAGAAATTTATAGGTTTTCACTAAAGAGTCATTTCATGCCCTAATGTGACAGTGAGTCCCTTCCTTGTATATTTCTTCTAATGGAAGAAAGTCCATCTTGTGAAAAATTAAAATGATCACATTATGGCTATTCTTTATCTTTATTATAAAACTTTTTATCCTAAAGAAAGAAAGTGTGAAATCTAAATGTAAGTTGCATTAGAATTATTTATATTAAA
>NW_012148730.1:8288412-8289536 GCF_000956105.1 Propithecus coquereli
CAACTAAAGGAGAAATAAGAGGACCTAAAAAACAAACGTGGCATTAGCATAAGAGCAATGAGAGTGGTTAGACTGAGGAAAGGTTGATCTACGGGAGAAAAAATCTACACAGGATCGATCAGTATTCAGTAAAGCAATAGAAACTATTGTTTTTAAAGCTTTTATTTTGAAACAAATTGGATTCATGGAAGAGTTGTAAAGAGTGTGCAGAGTCCATGTACATCCCTCACCCTACTTCTGCTAATCTTAATGCCTTGCCTAACCGTAGCACAATTGTCAAAACTAAAAAATTATTTTTGGCACAACAGGGTTAACTAAACTACAGACTTCATTTGTATTTCATGTTTTCACACTAACACTCTTTTATTCTATTCCAGTATACAGCCAGTATACCATGTTGCATTTAGTTGTCATATCTTCTTAGTAACTTCAGATCTGTAATATTTCTCAGTCTTTCCTTGTTATTCATGATCTTGAACCTTTTGAACACATGGTGTTTTTTATAATGTCTTTCAATTAGGATTTGGCTTATATTTTCTCACGATTAGATTGATGTAAGAAATATTGGAGATAATACCAGAGAAGTGAATTGCCCTTCTCATTGCATTCTATAGGGACTAGGTGAAATTCACACACATATCACTGGTAAAATTAAGCTTGATCACTTGATTATGGTGGTGTCTGCCAGATTTCTCTGATGTAAAATTACATTTTTCCTTTTTGCCTACTCTCTTCATTATAAGGGATTTGGTCCAACTTGCACTCAAAGGAAGAGCAATTAAGTCCACCTCCCGGAGGGAGGATTAACAAAGAATTTGTGAACATGTGTTAAAATCATCACTGTAATTAAGAAATATTTTAGTGAGTTATTTTGGGAGACTCTTTATTTTTGCTTTGCACTCTTCATCTCAAAATATATTTGTCTGACTGAACCTCTTGTAATCCAAATTTTCTAAAGACAGTGATTGTTATTGTTGAGCATAATTTTGTTACTTCAATTTTACAATGCTAATACACAGACAAAAATAACAATAGTAACTAAAACAACCACAAGTTTGAGTGTTCATATTAGGACCAAATTACCATAAGAATGTGTGAGAAAACATTGAGTTCTGTGGGAATAT
>NW_012148730.1:8289586-8290921 GCF_000956105.1 Propithecus coquereli
AATTATTTATATTAAAATAAATATCCTGATCCAGTAACACAAACTCAAAATTAAACATTACTGATGCTATTTTCACCTTTCTACTTCCCATCCTACTGTCTCCTTTTCTAATGTGGTCATCCTTCTGCATTTTTCTCATCTCCTTGCTTTTTATAATTTTATCACATATTTTGTTAGCACTAAACAATATATCATTGTTGTTGATGGTCTTGTTAAAATGCTGTTACGATAAATCTATTTACTATTTCCCAGATAGTCAAATGTTCACCCACATTTAGCCAACCCCCTTACGGTTATTCAGGAACAATTGATTGTTTCTGATCAATGACTAGAGGGGCATATGTCCCTTCCCGATCATAGCATATGAGAGCGGATCGTGAATTATCCATGTGCATGTTCCCTTTTTAGGGTAATAATGAGGACGACATTTTGAGAGGTAAAGCCATAGTTGGAAACAGCTGGGATTTCTGAGTCACTACCTGCTGAACAGCCTTCTACGTTGTCACTCAATTCACATAGGATTGTGTATAAAAAGAAACAAACCCTCATTTTGTTAAATGATTATTATTTCATGGCAAATTTATTGTCATGGTCTCCCTTCACTTGCACAATTATTAAACTAAATGAATTTTTCTGAGATTTTGGGGGTTTTTTGCTCAGCATTAGTTTCTTGGATCCATATCCATTGATATTGTAGTGAAAATTTATTCCCTGTCACTGCTTGATAATATGTTGTTGTTATTTTGAGCAATGTTGCTGTAAACAGCCTCATAATATCTGCTGATGGTATTGTTGACATCTGGGAGTGGTAGTGTTGGGTTAAAGGGTATAGAAATTGTCAACAGTATAACAGAGCGACTCAATGTTTTCTTAAAGAGATATAGCAATCTATCTTCATACCTGTTTTGCCAAGTGTCCTTCCTTTTTTCCTTCAAATCCTCACCAGCAACGGAATTGATAGATGTTTTAATGTATTTAATACAAAATAGGATCTCCTTATGGTTTTACTTTTCATTGTCTTCATTACTAATAAAGTTGAGATGCTTTCAGGTATTCAGTAACTCATATGTTTGAGTGGACTAATATACTTCTATGAAATCCTCATTTATGTAATTTGCTCATTTTTATATGGGGTTATTTTTTCTTATTGATTTGTAATATTCTTCACATACTCTGAATGCCAATCCTTTCTTGATTACATGTTTAACAAGTCTCTGTCTTGTCCTAATTTGTGGCTTGTGTTTTCACTTTTATTGTATTATTAGATTAAAAAATCTTAACTTTAGAGTAGTTGACTATATCAATATTTTCCTGTGTATTTAGTGCCTTTTTATA
>NW_012148730.1:8290971-8292189 GCF_000956105.1 Propithecus coquereli
TAAAAAACTACAAAATTTAATGTAGATACTGAATGTCTTATTCCCAATTTTTCTTTCCTCTTTTAGTTTGTTCCTGCTGCTAATATAAAATGCCTTAGACTAATTTATGTAAACAACAGAAATTTATTTCTCACAGTTCTGAAGACTGGGAAGTCCAAGATCAAGGTACCAACAGATTCTGTGTCTGGTGAGGGCCTGCTTTCTGGTCTATGTATGGTTGGTTGTCTTCTTGCTTTGTCCTCATATGGAAGAATGAACGTGAGATCTCCCTGGAGTTTCTTTTATAAGCGACATTAAATATAGGAGGCTGGACTGATTATGGAGGACTCTATACTCTCATAATGTAATTACTTCACAAAGGCCTGACCTCCTAATGCTATCACCTTGGGGGTTAGAATTTCAGCATATGCGTTTTGAGGGGGACACAAACATTTAGATAATGGCATTTTACCCCTGGCCCTCCAAAATGTATGTCCTTCTTGCATGCAAAATGCATTTACTTTATTCCATTATCCCAAAAGTCTTAATTCCTTCCAGTATCAACTTTAAATTCTAAATCCATCATTTAAATCAGAGATACCTGAGACTCAAGTTATGATTCATCCTGAGGCAAATTGCTCTCGGGTTAGGAAACTCTGAAATCAAACATACGATGTGCTTCCAAAATATAATTGCAGGACAGGCAGAGGGTAGATATTCCCGTTCTAAAGTGGAGAAATAGGAAAGAAGAAAGGAGCAAACAATCCCGAACAAGTCCAAAGCCTTAAGCCTCAAGAGTAATCTTCTATAGCTCAATAATCTGCCCTCCAGGCCCACGGAGGTAGAGGTGCCAACTTCAGGACACACTGGGGTCGTCCCAACACACTGGCCCATTCAGCTTTGCCAGGCAAGGGTGGGCCCCCTAAAGCTTTGGGCATCCCCACCCTACCTTACTGGGTGCAGCCCACACAGCTCTCAGGAGCTGGAGCCTTGTGCTTGTGTCTCTCTCATTCTGGAATCACGTGCTACTAACAGTGATTCTTTATCTACGAATTGATTGATGACTTTTATTACCACATATTTCATTAAAGAAGTGTTGATTAAAGGCACCACAGCCAGAGGCATTTTAAAATAGACAAGGTGCACCAATAATAAATAAATTTGAGGCAACGCATGAAGAAGAACATGCCTTGCTTAAAACCACAAGGTTTTCTATTAATTGTGAGGAACTGATTATTT
>NW_012148730.1:8305139-8305555 GCF_000956105.1 Propithecus coquereli
TGGGTAATGATGCTTTGCCAAAATGTTGGTTCTCACTTCAATATCACCTTTCTTCTTGGCAGTACATTTATTTGTTTAATATATGTTTTAAAAAATTGAGGATGTAATTCAGCATACCAGAAAATGCTCAAACGATCCTGTTGAATTTCATTGCTTTATGGATATGTTTAGTAAAAATCTATTTCAGTGACACCATACTAGGGGTGGTATAGGTGAGGGAGAACAATGCACAACAGCAAACTTTGACCCAGTAAATTCGTGTGGATGAAATAAATAATATGACATCTTTGTAAAGACGCCCAATTTTTAAAAAATGTGAAAAGTAAAAGTCATAAGGTTAAATTGTTTGTACACTTGGAATACAGATAATGTTTACTATAAGTATGAATGATCAACCATCACTTTACTGATAAGAA
>NW_012148730.1:8305605-8305922 GCF_000956105.1 Propithecus coquereli
AGTAAACAATGGGCAGGCTGTGTTTGACAATAAAACTGTGACTCAAAACGACAGCAGCAACTTGTCTGAAATCCAAATCACACCTCTGAAGCAATGGGCCCAGAAAGGTCAAGACTAGGTCAATAACTTTCTCCCCACCCCCCGCAACCTACTTCTTTACCCACTTCCAACTCAGAACCAACCAGAGAAAGTTAAACATACCTCCCAAACCAGTCATAAAAAATATTTTGCTTTGAGTTAACCCTTTTCCCAACTTTCCTATGACAACACACTTCTTTCAGAGCATAACTGAAACCTTTCTTTTTTTTTCCACTATA
>NW_012148730.1:8305972-8306696 GCF_000956105.1 Propithecus coquereli
AGTAAACAATGGGCAGGCTGTGTTTGACAATAAAACTGTGACTCAAAACGACAGCAGCAACTTGTCTGAAATCCAAATCACACCTCTGAAGCAATAGGCCCAGAAAGGTCAAGACTAGGTCAATAACTTTCTCCCCACCCCCCGCAACCTGCTTCTTTATCCACTTCCAACTCAGAACCAACCAGAGAAAGTTAAACATACCTCCCAAACCAGTCATAAAAGATATTTTGCTTTGAGTTAACCCTCTTGCCAACTTTCCTATGACAACACACTTCTTTCAGAGCATAACTGAAACCTTTCTTTTTTTTTCCACTATAAAGCTTTCCCAGTCACCTGCCTGACTTTGAATCTCTGCCAAACACAAGTCATGAGAGCTGACTTTTTTTAAATAATTAGAAAGAGTTTGCTCTCATTTTGGTGGTATTTGTTAATTTCAACATTAAGGTCTTATGGGATAAGAAAAAAAGACGAAAACTGTAGAATAAAAGAAACATAATCAAACATGGTGGTGATGATATTTTCAACTTGTTTTAAAATAATTTGGAGCCCGTGATTTGAAATATTCATCATAAACATTACTACCTAATTTGACTCTTATATTAGTTAGTTATACACAAGACAACCAGGCATAGGTGCATGATTGATCCATAGATAGGTAGGTAGGTAGGTAGACAGACATATTTTACTCCGAAGTACAGCCCACAGCATTTTTCAGTCAAAGGAG
>NW_012148730.1:8306841-8307974 GCF_000956105.1 Propithecus coquereli
CTTCGCAAATGTTTTTTGTTTTGTTTTTTAATACATAAATAATGGCATGAGCACTTGTTTTCAATTTCATGCTAATCTTCCATTCCTTCTAATTTCTCTATGACTATATAGAGATAAACTTTCCAAACTCATTTCTACTAGAGTTAACTTCCTGATATAAAGTTTCAGTTATGCAATATAAATACATTCTAGAGATCTGCTGTATAATATTGTGCTTATAGTTAATACTGTACTATATGTACTATACACATAAAAATTTGTTAGGAGGATAGATCTCATGTTATCTCTTCTCACCTCAATAAGAAAAAAATAAAACACACTATAAACAGCAACATTTGGACAGTAGAGTTGCTGTTTGATATACAAAGGGAGTCACATAACAACACATAAATCTTTTGTTTTTTTTAACTTTATTGAGGTATAGATGACAATTTAAAATTGTATATAATTAAAATGTACAACTTGATGATTTGATATATTTGTATATTGTGAAATAGTCACCACAAAAGCTAATGAATATATTCATCACCTCACATAGTTATCATTTTCTTTTCCTTTTCTTTCTTTTCTTTTTTATGTTGTGTGAGTGCAGAGAACACTTAAGATATGCCCTGTTAACATATTTCTAGTCTACAATACAATACTGTTAGCTTTAATAACATTGTTGTACATCTCCAGAACTTAACTTGCACAACTGAAACCAAAACTTTGTATTATCTGACCAACTTCTCTCCATATCCCCATCCTCCCAGCCACTGGTAACCACCATTTTTCTCTCTTGTTTCTATGAGTTTGACTGTTTTAATTTCCATATGTAAATGAGATCATTCAGTATTTGTCTTTCTGCATCTGGTTTATCTCACTTAACATAATATTCTCTAGGTTTATGCATGATGTTGCAAATGGCAGAATTTCTCTTTGTTTCAAGGCTGAATGACATTCTATTTTCTGTATGTATATATCCATTTTCTTTATCCATTCATCTGTTGATGAACATTTAGGTTGCTTCCATATCTTGGCTATTGTGAACAATGTCGCAATGAACGTAGGGTGCAGATATCTTGGAGATCCTGATTTCATTTCTCTTGGATATATAGCCATAAATGGGATTGCTGGATTATAGGGTTGTTCTA
>NW_012148730.1:8310756-8312212 GCF_000956105.1 Propithecus coquereli
ACAATGTGAATTAATCACATATGGGTAATTGGGGTACCCATTACCTTAGGCATCTGTCATTTCTTTTGTTAGGAATATTCCACTTCCACTCTTTCAGTTATTTTGAAGTATACCCTAGCTTATTGTTGATGATAGCCAATATGTTATGTTATCAAATGTTGTTCATTCTATCTAAAATCTAACCATATTTTTGCACACATTAACCATCTCTACTTTATCCCCCCATCCCTGCCACCCTTCCCAGCCTCTGGTAACTGTCATTCTGTTCTCTGTCTCCATGAGATCATTTTGTTTCTAATATTTAGCTTCCACGTATGAATGAGAACATATGAGATTTGTCTTTCTGTGCTTGGCTCATTTCACTTAACATGATGCTCTCCAGTTCCATTTATGTTGTTGCAAATGGCAGGACTTCAATCTTTTTATGGCTATATAGCGTTCCATTGTGTATATGTACCAAAATTTCTTTATCCTCTCACCTATTGATGGACATTTAGGTTTATTCCAAATCTTGGCTGTTGTGAACAGTGCTGCAATAAACATGGAAGTGCAGATATCATTTTGAGATACACTGAACTCCCTTCTTTTGGACATATACCTAGCAGTGGGATGGCTAGGTCAATGTGATAGTTCTATATTTAGTTTTTTTAGGAACCTCCATACTGTTCTTAATAGTGGTTGCGGTAATGTACATTCCCACTAACAAGTGTACGAGGATTCCCCTTTCTCCACATCCTCATCAGAGTTTATTATTTCCTGTCTTTTTTGATAAAAGTCATTTTAACAGGGGTAAGATGATATCTCATTGTAGTTTTGATTTGTATTTCTCTGATGACTAATCATATTGAGCATTTCTTCATATACCGTTGGCCATTTGTATGTCTTCTTTCAGAAATGTCTGTTCATATCTTTTGCTCATTTTTTAAATTAGATTACTCATTTTTTTCCTATTGAGTTGTTGGATCTCCTTATATATTCTAGTTATCAGTCCCTTGTCATATGGGTAGTTTGAAAATATTTTTTCCCATTCTATGCATTGTCTCTTAACTGTGTTGATTTTTTCTTTTGCTGTGTAAAAGCTTTTTATCTTGATGTGATCCTATTTGTCCAATTTTGCTTTGGTTGCCTGTGCTTTGGGGGTATTACTCAAGAAGTCCTTGCCCAGACCAATGTCCTGAAGCATTTCCCTAATATTTTCTTTTAGTAGTTTGATAGTTTCAGGTCTTAGATTTAAGTCTTTAACACATTTTTATTTGATTTTTGTATATGCCAAGACATAATGATCTAGTTTCATTCTTCTACTATGGACATCCAATTTTCTCAACACCATTTATTGCAGAGACTGTCCTTTCCTCACTGTATGCTCTTGGAAACTGTCAAAGATAACATCACTGTAAATGTGTGAATTTATTTCTGGTTTCTCTATTCTGTTCTACTGGTCTGTGTGTTTTTGTTT
>NW_012148730.1:8314677-8315016 GCF_000956105.1 Propithecus coquereli
GTAAAAGTTAAGATGATAAGACATTATTTTCGGAGTTCCAACATAAAAGAGAATTGACTAAAGTTTGGTTAAAAGTGTTCGAATATATGTTCCTACATATCCTCTGGCTGTTGCTCTTCTGTATTGTGGTTGTGTTTATTTTTTTTAATGAGGTTTTTAACTTCCCTCTGAGGGTTCTGTATAAATCTGACAGTAGATGATTCTATGTTCAGCCTAGTTCAGCGTTCTCACAAAGGCATCTTCAACCCCAAAGAAAAATTTAATTGTTTTTATCTAGAATGACTGTTAAGAGTAAATTATTTTCAAAACTTAATATTCTTGTAACTGTAACTTTGTCAT
>NW_012148730.1:8315066-8315620 GCF_000956105.1 Propithecus coquereli
TTTTTTTTTCTATTTCTGTGAAGAATGTCATTGTTATTTTGAGGGGGATTGAATTGAATCTGTAGATTGCTTTGGGTAGAATGGACATTTTAACAATATTGATTCTTCCAATCCATGAGCATGGAATATCTTTCCACTTTTTGGTGTCCTCTTCAATTTCTTTCATCAATGTTTTATAGTTTTCATTATAAAAATCTTTCATTTCACTGGTTAAGTTTCTTCCTAGGTATTGTATTTTATTTTTAACTATTACAAATGGAACTACTTTTTTTGGTTTCTTTTTCAGATTTTTCAGTAAACATTATTTAACTCACACATCTGGGGATTTCATTGATTTCACTTGGGCTATCTCATGTGTCTTTGTTCAGCTGATATCTGTGGATTATCTGGCTTTCATATGATTAAGATAGCCTTGCCTTGCCTGGGAAGACAGGAATAATGCAGTTGAACACAATCTCTAAATTACTTATAATACCCGATACAATGTAAATGCTATGTAAATAATTGTTGCAGTGCATTTTCTTATTTATATTACTTTTCATGATTGTATTGTT
>NW_012148730.1:8317860-8319066 GCF_000956105.1 Propithecus coquereli
TATTGAATTATATATTTACTTTTCTTATTACATTTATAGTATTGTAGGTCATAGAGCAAATAGCTTAAAAATGTTATGAAGGCATGATAGAGTTTAAACAAATCACTAAATAATCCACAAGTGTGACATCACCTGATAGATATGCACAGGTTGAGTTCCTGCCTTCTGATGGAATTTTTCCAGCACAAGCACTAGGGAGTCCTCAGCCATTCTCTTTCCAAACTATGTGACTAAACTTAAAGATCTTTTCAAGGACCTGTCTGCTTACTTGACCTGATTGCATTTACACTCTTCAGACCGTTTTGCTTTTGTGATGGCTACAAGTAACACTGAAATATTGAGAATGGGTAAGGTTCTTCAAAGGAAAGGTATCTCAGTGGCATCCATTCAAATGCCTTGTTTCACTGGGGATGTATTTTGAGAAAGGGCAGATGGTAGCATTTCCCAGAACATCTGTTACCCATCATTCTTTCACAGAGCAACCCAGATGCTGTTGACAACTTCTGTGTAAATCATGCTGACAATTTGTTTAATGTCTTTCCTGCTGAGACTGAGGTTGTCCTGGACATACCACTTATCAGATATAGGAGATACTGCATCCCACAAGAACAGTTCCAACTGTGTTTTGGCCAGGGAACAATAGCAGCCATTAAATCAAAGGAACAATTTATCTACCTTGAAGTTATCTCCATATTGCCTCAAGGATTTCCTACCTCACCTTTCCTAGTCTTATCTAAAGGTGTACATTAGATATTAAATGCTTCACAGAATAGGAAAATGTTAAATTGCTTCCTGATACTTGTCTTTAGCTTTTTTTATTATTATTTGTCAGAAATAATCATTTCTTTGACCTTGCATTTTAAAATTACTTTCATCTCAGGGAAATGACATATAAGAGGGAAATTATGCATGCATTGCTGTATAAATGTCAGATTTTTTAGTTTGCAAATGCCTGCTATAAAATATTCACAGTACTGAAAGTTGATTTACAACCCATTTCAGCCTGTAATCTATTGTATTCTAATTTTGTACCCTGTATCAGAGTGCATTTTTCACAATGTTGAAAAGAAAACAAAAGAAAAAATAATCACTTTTTTAATTAACCTACCTATGCAAATGATAAACCATTGGAATTTATTATATGATTATAGTTTCTCTAAATAAGCTTAATTAGACCATAATACAGGTTATAGAGATGAAAAGTGT
>NW_012148730.1:8319862-8320357 GCF_000956105.1 Propithecus coquereli
GTTCCTTTTTGAGTAAAAATTCATTCCGTATTTTATCTTTCTTCTCACATTTTACTATAAGCAGTAAGAAGAATGAAGGTTGTTTTCCCCACACTTTGGTAATTTCCACAGATGAAGTATCAAATTCATCACATGCAAGTTCTATTTTCCTACCAATAGTAGGAAATAATTCATTTATGTTCTCTGCTCTATAAGTTGTAGTTCCTTTTTGAGTAAAAATTCATTCCGTATTTTATCTTTCTTCTCACATTTTACTATAAGCAGTAAGAAGAATCCAGGTTGTTTTCCCCACACTTTGGTAATTTCCACAGATGAAGTATCAAATTCATCACATACAAGTTCTATTTTCCTACCAATAGTAGGAAATAATTCATTTATGTTCTCTGCTCTATAAAAAAAATCTTTCTTGCAGTTTCCAATAACATATTCCTCATTTCCATCTGGGACCTCAACAAAAGCACCTTCAACAGTCATATCTTTAGCAGTATTCTGTTC
>NW_012148730.1:8321180-8321509 GCF_000956105.1 Propithecus coquereli
AGCCAATTTCAGCTAAGATATTTCAAATATTAATATTTAGAAACTATTGAGCAGAGTGCCAATCAATCAGAAGATACATTACCCTTAAACAGTATCGCTCTACCAAAAAAAAAAAAAAAAAAAAAATGTTCCTACTTGATCACAATAAAAAACTACTCACAATCTTAGTACCAAACTTCTTGCACTAGCAAGAGATGGGAGCCCACACATTGGAAAACCTCCCTACAATTTTATGGTAACCATTAGCCAATTTCAGCTAAGATATTTCAAATATTAATATTTAGAAACTATTGAGCAGAGTGCCAATCAATCAGAAGATACATTACCCT
>NW_012148730.1:8322694-8324256 GCF_000956105.1 Propithecus coquereli
ATCCATCACAGAATATGGCTTCTTATTTCCAAGACACAAAAACATCATCTATTTTCCAAATTTGTATTATATTAATATAAATTAATGTTGTGCTAAAGTGTTTGAGTGTTATTCTAGTGAAATTTAGAGCAGTTGCAAAGTTCCCAAATCGTTCCAGAGAACAGTTAGTTCTCAAAATTTTAGGCTTGGTTACTTTATGCAACTATTCAATACACTGCAACAAGTAAGAAAATGGCTTCTTATTTCCAAGACACAAAAACATCATCTATTTTCCAAATTTGTATTATATTAATATAAATTAATGTTGTGCTGAAGTGTTTGAGTGTTATTCTAGTGAAATTTAGAGCAGTTGCAAAGTTTCCAAATCATTCCAGAGAACAGTTAGTTCTCAAAATTTTAGGCGTGGTTATTTTATGCAACTATTCAATACACTGCAACAAGTAAGAAAAATGTGATATTTTTGAAAATATTTGTAGAATATTATTTATCAGATAATCCTATCAGAGGCATTTTTGTGTGTCTTTATGCTCTTACTGCTGGTGCTATTGTTACTCCAGGAAGATTTGCACCCAGTCCTAGCCCTTTAAAGTTAGCTGTAACCAGTTCATAGGAGGGGGTCCAGCTCTTCCTTTCAACGTTAGCAGGACATCCCAGCCTCCAGGCTCCTCATTTTATCTCTGAGGATAGGCCCACGGAGGTGTATTTAAAAGAGACCATGAAATTTTTTTTCTGTATGACTATTTTAAAATATATTGTTATATGTAGAGGTTATTAAAAACTTCTTGGCTAATACAAATTGATTTCTTCAAAGATTTTGTGTTTTCGTTGTTGTTATTATTATTAACAGGCTCACTGCACATGTAATTTAAGTTGTTCCTTCTACATAAACTTTTAGAGGCCATGAAGAAATATTCTTTTGTTTACAAAGGACAACTTAATGTATGTTAGTATGTTCTTTCAAGGTAATAAAGAACAGAGTTGATTGTTTCACTTAAGTCAAATTATCAATTCTTAAATGATTTAAGAAGATCAACCCTGGCCTCATCCATGACTCTGCCCTGGGAGTCCCAATGTCACAGAGTGCTAGATTGACATTATCCTAGAAAAAAATTTCCTCAGCATCTCTGCCACCTGTCTTTGTGTCTTGTTATCCACTTTACCGTTCTACCATCTGTCTCACCACCTAAGTGACCTGTAATTAAGAACTTTGAAGAAAACCCACTCGAAGTTATGACTGGACAGTCTTTCATGTCCCTCAAACTATAATGCTGTTTCTGTTCTCGCTATTAGTCAAGAATGCCTCTGCATGGGGGCATGGGGAAGACTGGCATGTGCACAGAATAACCTTACCTCCTGAATGACCACTAATTATGCATTTTGTTTTTCAAAAGCCACAGTTTTATGACAACTACACAGCTGCTTCCCTAAGAAAGAAGAAAACATGTGTTAGCAAATGATTTAAGCGGTGGAGATATTTTGGTTATTATATTTGTCTGCTGGGAATATGATACGATTTTGGTTTTTCTCCATGTGATTTCCTTATACCATGAAATTACTTTTTA
>NW_012148730.1:8326442-8327009 GCF_000956105.1 Propithecus coquereli
CAAATGACATAATTCAGAATCTGTAAAAAAGAGCTTTATCACAGGATAGTGCAAAAGGTATTTTGCCCGTTACAAAACTAATATATTTGATTTTAGTCGTAACGGTAATTAGACTTTGGTTTTCAAATTTTCTGAATTGTAGAAAATATCCATCTAGCACAGTTCAAATGAAACAAATTGGACAATTTACTGACAATTTAATGAAATAAACTGTTCAGACTGACAGCTTTTTAAATTGACCAGCAATCAATTTGGTGAATTATGTTCAACTGTTTCACGGTCCACCTGCCATTTTATTTCTCTTGAAGATTCGTAACAGTAGCCAAAACAGATTAAGAAAGGTAGATTGTTCATTCATTATCAGCATATATATACACATATGTGTACATTACATATATATGAGTACATATGCATAATTATTAATATGTCCACTTAAGTGTCTATATGTGTACATGTAAACGTGCATATCTACATAACTGTTCCACATGTAAACAAAGTTTGAATATATTGGAGTAGAGGGGAAGGACACAATGCATAGGTCACACACAACGTGTGTGTGTGTGTATA
>NW_012148730.1:8328507-8328836 GCF_000956105.1 Propithecus coquereli
GGACAGTTCTTGGATTCCTGAATCTCTTATTTGAGAGCAGTGTAGGATAAACAGATGCAGTGTGGGATAGAAAAAAATGTTGTTTATCTTCAGTCAGTTCTGAATGATGTTTTATCTTTAGTTCACGTTATTTCTCTAAAAGAAAATTATAGACAATCATCAAATATGTGCTGTATGTTTGGTTACTGAATGTTTTACTTTCATTATTTTATATGCGAACCAGAAATATTTGAAAATTCCTGATGCTAAAATAATGTTCTATTTATTAACTTTTTTAATCTAGAAGTTAAACTAATATATTAAGGAGGAAAAATAACTTTAATTTTGTG
>NW_012148730.1:8329322-8329648 GCF_000956105.1 Propithecus coquereli
CAATGCAGCTGACAAAGAGACTTGAAGCTGTGATACACATTACAATAGGGACAGATAGAAATACGTAAAAGGAAGTGTAATGAACCAGGAGATAGTCTAGCATGTTTAATTGGAATTACCCAGGAAGAGAGGAGAAATAATGGAGAGAAGGCAAAGGAATAATTTGATGAAAAAAATTATTTCTCAGATTCAAACAGCGTAAGTCTTAAATAGGATAAATCTGTATGTGGGCATCTCTTAGTAATAATGCAGATAACTAAATACAATAAGAAATTTTTAAAAGAAGTTAGATCCTGGCATATCGATATGTGGAGTAAGCTATTGAA
>NW_012148730.1:8329698-8331489 GCF_000956105.1 Propithecus coquereli
TGATTTCTGAGACTAAGAGACCAAGAAGTCAAAACATATGCAACATAAAAAGGATTTGAATAAAAATATAATACTGTTCTGGATAAATTTGTAATCCATAAAAGTATAACTGATTCTGTTTTCAAAGACAGATAAACCATACATAAATTTAGACTTTGTGCTAGATCACAAAATAAAGGTCAACAAATTTCAAAATCTACCCCTTTGCAGACCGTGTTTCCTGAATACATTGTGATAAAATTTGATACGTGTAACAAAAAGTGTACTGATATTAATTTTATAGTAGAAATATATTCCTACGATAATGAAATGAAAGTAAAATTGCAGACTGTATAAAAGAGAAAAGAGCCAAATATGTGGAAAAGCTCTTTTTCTAAAAAAAAACCACAAAAGCTGAAAATATGTACAACTAAGTTTTCCCCTAAGAAAATTATTTGAAAAACAAAATTGAAGTAAATTACTAAGTATTAAAGCATAAATTTATAAAATGGATAACAAAACTAAAAGTGTTAAATAACATGCACAAAACTTAGGCAATCTTATTAAAGAAAAAATGTGTAGGCATACATTTTAAAAACATACAAGTTTATATAACTAGTGGTAGTAATAGTGTACATACCCAAATAAGTATTTAAATGTAGACAAAATGCAAAAATTCAAAAAATAGTTGCCAAATTTTATGAGAAATACAAACTATATGAACCACAAATACATAAATTAATTGTATAAGTAGTCAAAGACTACTCCACAGTAAGAAATCCTGCCAAGGTAGTCCCTTAGGCACTAATTCTACCATTTCTTCAATAAAAAAAATGTACATCAATTTACCAGACTTCAAGCTATATACAAGGCTATAGTAGCTAAAACAGCACGGTACTGGCACAAAAACAGAGCCATAGACTAATGGAACAGAACTGAGAACCCAGATATAAAACCATCCTCATACAGCCATCTAGTCTTTGACAAAGCAGACAAAAACATACACTGGGAAAAGAATCCTATTCAATAAATAGTGCTGGGCAAATTAGGTAGTCAACACGTAGAAGCCTGAAACAGGATCCGCACCATTCACCTCTTATGAAAATCAACTCATGGTAGATAACAGAATTAAACCTAAGTCATGAAACTATAAGAATTCAAGAAGAAAATGTTGGAAAAATGCTTATAGACATTGGCCTAGGCAAAGAATTTATGAAGAAGACCACAAAGGCAATCATGACAACAACAAAAATAAATAAATGGGACCTGATCAGATTAAAAAGCTTCTGCACAGCCAAGGAAACTTTCATGAGATCAAACAGACAACCTACAGAATGGCAGAAAATATTTGCATGCTACACATCCAATAAAGGGCTGATAACTAGAATCTGTATAGAACTCAGGAAAATCAGCAAGAATAAAATCAAACAACCCTATGAAAAAGTGAGCAAGGGACACGGACAGAAAAATTTCAAAAGAAGATAGACTAATGGCCAAGAAACATATGAAAAAATGCTCAACATCTCTAGTTATCAGGGAAACGCAAATCAAAACCACAATGAAATATCACTTATCTCCAGTGACATTGGCCTTTATCAAAAAGTCCCAAAACAATAAATGTTTGCATGGATGCAGAGACATAGGAACACTTCTACACCGCTGGTAGAACTACAAACTAATACATCCTCTGTGGAAAGTAATATGGAGATACCTAAAAGAGCTACAAGTAGAACTACCATTTTGATTCAGCAATCCCATTACTGGGCATCTAGCCAAAGGAACAAAAGGCATTCTATAAAAAAGACATCTGCA
>NW_012148730.1:8333041-8333406 GCF_000956105.1 Propithecus coquereli
CTGATTTCACACAATCAAAGCCATATTTTAGGACGAAGAGTATTCTAGTAGAGGGACTGAAGCAGGGAGAGCCTAAGGATAGGAAAACCATTTAAGCATATCCTCTCTGTATCATTTTAACTTCAAATTTAACAGATATTAAAACTTCCCAGTAAAATTACTTTTGGAATCCATAACCATTCAAGCAGTACTACTCTTAGAATATGCTTCATGACAGTGTTTTCCTTTAGTATATTTATTATTTTTGTAGCCTATAAACTTCTTCATACATCTTAAAGTGGCAATCACCATTACAAAAATTCTCTGCATATCTTATTAGTATTGCAGTAACCATTAAGATTATTCAACATATATCTGAGTAATAT